>NW_024081376.1:519052-632818 GCF_003009895.1 Hyaena hyaena | reverse complement strand
TACAAAGAAACTAAATGATAAGGATTTATCCCCAAGATATGATAATTCCAAATAGAATGGTTGAGAGGATAGATACACACACACACACACACACACACACACACACACACACGAGCAGGTTTTTTTAATAGTGTAATTGAAATAAAAACAACTGTTCTCTACAAAAATTCCAACTGCTACCCTATAGGATTTGGTATGCAATACTAAATGAAACTAGCATATTCTAGAACCAATCCCTGCCAGTCAAGACCAAAATTCAATGTCTCAAAAGAACAAAACAAGCCTGAAAAACTTGTTTGGTTCCTTATTTACAAAAATACTAATGAACCTGTACACAATGAATAAAAATCACATTTCTTGTTATCACTGGTTTAATGTCTAGCCTTTTCAAGAGGTACAGCACCCCTTAACCAAGACTGAGGAATAAAGATGCCTAACAGAATACCTCTAGGCCCTCTGATTACCTCCTTATTTGCACAAATCTAGGACCAAAAAGGATAGTTTGGGGGCACCTGGGTGGCTCAGTTGGTTGGGCGATCGACTTCAGCTCAGGTCATGATCTCGTCTCTCCTGAGTCCCACATCAGGCCCTGTGCTGACAGCTCAGAGCCTGGAGCCTGCTTCGGATTCTGTGTCTCCCTCTCTCTCTGACCCTCCCAGCTCACACTGTCTCTGGCTCTCTCAAAAATAAATAAACATTAAAAAAAAATTTTTTTTAAAAAGGATAGTTTGTTCAGCACATGTTGAACTTGTAATCAAAAGACTGACTTATTTCATTCACACATTCATTCATTCAACATTAATTAAATCTTCTGGGTACTGAGGAAAGACAGAGAAGATCCTGGCCCTCAGAGAGCTTAGAGTATGCTGGAGCAAAAAAAAAACCTCATAAAACAAATAAGAAAATAAGCACGGATAATAGCAGATAATGCAGGTAAAGAGTATGGATTTACTTCTTAGTGTAATGTGAATCCCATGAAGCAGGACAGTGAGTAAAGACCACACTGACTGTTGTTTGAAACAGGAAAGCAAGACCAGAGGCAAGAGACCAGGTAAGAAGCTACTGCCCAAGAAGAACTGGGTTGGTGGCAATAAAAACAAAGAAGTAAATATGTCTGAAATGTATTTTAGAGGTAAAATTGACACGATTTGCTGAAGGACTGATTATGTGAAGAATGGGACTGAGTGAGGCAAAAGGGTGAATTAAGAATGACCACCAGATTTTTCACTTAAGGAGGGTAGAAAAGGAGGGCAAATGGGTGCTGAGGAAGGAATAGGCTGAGAAATAGAAATCAAGAGCTCCACTCTGAACATGTTCCGTTTGGGATGCCTACAGACAAATGAAATGAAGATACCAGAAAGGCAGTAAAAGAAATCTGAAGTTCAGGACTGGAGATATAAATCTGAGCGTCAGGGCGCCTGTCAGTGGCTCAGTCAGTTGAAAATCTAACTCTTGATTTCAGCTCAGATCACAGTCTCACAGTTTCTGAGATCAAGCCCCACATCAGGCTCTGCACTGACAGCACGGAGCCTGCCTGGGATTCTGTCTCTCTCTCTCCCCTCGCTCATACTCTCACTCGCTCTTTCAATATAATAAACAAACAAACAAACAAAAAATCTGAGGGGTGCCTGAGTGGCTCAGTCGGTTGAGCTTCTGACTTTGGATCAGGTCATGATCTCACAGTTCGTGGGTTCAAGCCCCGCGTCAGGCTCTGTGCTGACAGTTAGCTCAGAGCCTGAAGCCAGCTTCAGATTCTTTGTCCCTCTCTCTCTCTCTCTCTCTCTCTCTGACCCTCCCCTGCTCATGCTGCCTCTCTCTCTCTCTCAGAAATAAATAAAACATTAAAAAAATTTTTTTTAATCTGAGAGTCAACAGCACATTGACAGTGGACATGATGAGATCACCTGGAGAGAGCACAGGTAGAAAAAAAGGAGAGGGAATATAGTCAGCGATATTGTAATAGTGTTGGATGGCAACTGATGGTAGTTACACTTGTGGTGAGCAGAGGGTAATGTATACACTTGTCCAATCACTATGTGGTACACCTGAAACTAACGTAACATCGTGTGTCAACTACACTCAAAAAAAAAAATTTTTTTTTAGTTATTTTTGAGAGAGAGAGAGACAAACAGAGCATGAACACAGGAGGAAAAGAGAGTAAGAGAGAGACACAGAATCCAATGCAGGCTCTAGGCTCTGAGTTGTCAGCACAGAGCCCAACGCGGGGCTCAAACTCACAAACCGCGAGATCGTGACCTGAGCCGAAGTCAGGCACGTAACCGACTGAGCCACCCAGGTGCCCCCCAAAAAAATTTTTTTAAGAAAAGAAAAAGTAGAGGGAATGGGGGCACTTGGCTGGCTTAGGCAGCTTAGCATGTGACTGACTCTTGTGGTCTTGAGTTCAAGCCCTGTGTTGGGCACAGAGCTTACTTTAAAAAAAAAAAAAAAAAGAGTTGAGGGAATGGCTTAGAAATACTAACACATTAGGATGTTTTGAATTCAGGAAAAGAAGGAAAAATGAACAAGAGAGAGAAAGAGAGTGAAAAGAAGGAAAACCATAAAAGTGCAGTATCCTGGAAGGTTCTTCTATATAATGTGATTCACTAGTCCACCACCACCCTCCCAAACCTTGTGACACACACCCACTCAAACTCTATAAATAAAAAGGCTAACGCACAAAAAGGCTGAGTGACATCCCCAAAGCCCCAGCTATTAGGGACCCAAGTCCAGGCCTAGAACGATGCGAGATGTGACTTCTGACCCCTGGCCTTTTCGCAGCAGCTAGCACAGCAGTGCTTCTACCGTCAGGTTCCCCCCGTCTAAAGTTAGACAAGAGGAAAGATCACAATTTAGGAGGAAAATAACTTAGGTTACAAGGTTGAATTTGAATTTTTTCTATGTATTTTGTCCACATTCAAGAGTAAGTTGAACCAAAAGTCTTTATGGATGAGTCTAAAAAGTAGGAAACACAGGTGAGAGGTGCAAAATGGCAATAAATGAAAAGCCAACTCCATTTCTACACTTCTAAATAACACTGTGAAGGTCAAAGATCCTCATCAGAGTATGAATCAGGGGGTGTGAAACAAAGTTTTTTGTTGTTAGTCATTTTTGCTTTAGTGAATACAATTTCAATTTTTAAAGTTTAAGATTTTTTACTTGCTCCTACACTAGCCTTCTGAAATGAAGATCTTTATCCTGACCACTCTCCCTTATGCTACATCATGACTTAAACAGTTCTGCTTTTACCATAAAAACTTTACAGCATGGCATAAAAATCCCCAAATGATTAATGAACTGCTGAGAATCCTGACTCGGAGATGATTTTATTAGGAATCACATTTCCAAATATTCATTCAGTGCTTCAAAATAAGTACTTATCTAATTTAATTATGATGACTTCACCAGACACTAACACTGCCCACAATGATGTTTACAAAAGCACTTGTCACTCCCTTCGGATGTTGCAATACAGAATAAGGAGTCTGTTTCCATATTCCAAGTGTGTTTATACTCTGTAACAGTGACAGTTAAGTGTGACTTAAGATTATGTAAAGTTCAAAGCACTTCCAGTCTGTATGTCCCACCATTTTCCATCATAAGCGAATCCTCAAATTCTTTCGGTCTTATTTCGACAACTGGCACTCAGCACCTGAGGCAGGTAGCCCAAGTCAGCCTTAGCAAGGAAGAGGCTACAAGACTGTAGTATGGGAACTACAGGATTCTATTTTGGCCACCGTAAGAGAAGAGACTGCAATATTAGGCAATTCCAGTGGAAGTTACTGCAACACCAGAGCAGTTTGTAAATAAATGTGCCCCAAACGTACACCCGCAGCCTGGAATCAGCAATAGCTAACGAGAAAAGATGGTGCACCAGGGCTGCTCCTAAGAGCCTACCACTCACAGAGCGCTGGCTGATCGGTCATGCACATCATCCTGTCCTAGCCTCAAAACAACCCTGTGAAGTATGTATTATTCCCATTACCAAATTGGGCCACTTGGGCCCAAGGTCCCAGGGCTGGTCAGTGGAGGCGCTGGAATTTGAAAACACGCCCGTACCCCCAAGAGCCCAGGATCCCCGCCCCTAAAACGCACTTCTACACAAAAAAGGCACCTGAGGGTGGAGAAGCCGCGGGGACGGCCGCAAAGGCAGAGGAGAGACAAGGCGAGGGCGCCGCCTCTCCAGACAGGGCCCTTCTGGAACGCCACCCAAAGCGCCAGCGGCCCGGGGCGCCCGGTCGCGTCTCGGCCGCCCGGTGGCCAGAAAGCGCCGCTCACCTAAGAGAGCCCCGGGAGGGCCGCAGTCGAGCGAGGCGCCCCCGCAGGCTGGCGGGTGTCCTCCGCGACGGCAGGAAGCGCGCCGCTGGTACACAACTCGCCGGCGCCGCAGGCTGTGGCGGGCTAGAGCGCGCCGCCCGCCCGCGCGGGGGCACCTCACCCGCCGCCGCGACCGCGCCGCCACTCAGCTGCGCCGCATCCGGGTCTCGCGCCGCCGCTCTCACCTGCCCGGTGTTCCGCCGCCGGAGACTCCTGGCTCCGGTACGCGGTCAGCAGCCCAGGCCACCGCGACCGTCCAGTTGCGGCGCCCCCATCCCTGCCTCTCCCGGTCGCCTGCCGCCTGCCCCGCGCGGCGTTACACCGGCCAGCCACACACAGCCATGGCCCGCTCCTCAGCCGCCGCCGCCGCCGCCGCCGCCGCACCGACCGACGGAGCACGCGCGCGCCGCCGCCGTGCCCGCGCGCGCGCCCACCTCCCCGGCCGGCCTCCCAGCAGCTCTCGCCCCGCCCCGCGCGCCACTCGGACCAATCCCGGGCCCCGCAGCGGCCGCCGCCAGACTTGCAGGACTGGCCGGGCAGGGCAGAGGGATAGGCGGCGCTGCCGCCTAGTCCTCTCGGGCTCCCTGCCCTCCCGGGACGCTACTACTTGGCCTCTCGGCTCCTCTTTGTGGCTTGCAGAGACTGTGGGTCAGGAATCTCCAACAAGCCGCCGCCAGCAGAGAACCGCCACCTGCTCCAGCTTTCGTAGCCCCCTTCCGAGACATACCTCTGTTCCTAGATTTCCTTGTTGGCCTTCTCTTCCCAGTCCCTCTCCCCAGTTCCGTTCTGGAACTTTGAACTGACTCCTCATTGACCGGGCGCAGCCCTTCTCTTTTCCCCCCTTCTCTGTCACTCCAGTTCCGGAGATGGAGTTGCTAGATCGGCTGCTTCACAGCTGGTCCTTCAAGTCCTGCTCTATTAATGGTTGGAAGAGCAGAAGTCCAGGCTTCCAAGCCCAAGATTATGTTTCTGTGTGTTTATTTTTGCGATAATAACAGCTAACATTTATATGCAGTGCCTTATAATTTACCCAGCCCTTTTGTATGTATACCTGATCTCCTGTTTTCTTTGGACCTCAACCAGAACATTTTATAGCCCTCTGTGTTAGTGGCGCACTTCAATTTTACTTATTAGCGAAAGTCTTAACTTATTGCACAGCTACTATATTGTAGAGTTATTTTAACTTACTGCCACTAACTTACAGGCAAATATTTGAGAAACCGAGGATGGAATCTAGAAGTAGAACCTAATATAAAGCAAAGACGGCAAACAGGCCAGTGATAAAATAGTAGTTTGATAAATTATCCTGGTTCAATTGAATATTTTATGATACATCAAAGCTAGAGCCACACCATATTCAAAACTAAATTCCAAAAGAATTGAAGATATAAAAATATACAAAACAGGGGTGCCTGGCTGGTTCAGTTGGAAGAGCATGCGTCTCTTGTTCTGGGGGTCATGAGTTTGAGCCCCACATTGGGGGTAGAGATTACTTAAATAAATATTTTACAAACAAACACTTAGAGGAAAGGTTTTAAAGAATAATGATATGACATTCATTTCGAGGGAGAAATTTTAAGCAAGACAGGAAGCCCAGAATCATCAAGGAAAAAAAATTGTCTACATAAGTATTTTGAAAGTTTTGCATAACATCACAATGACAAGACAAGTTAAACAAAAATGGAATAAAACAACTAAATGTATGGCAAGACAGGGGCATTTGGACGGTTCCATCAGTTAAATGTCTGACTCAGTTTCTGCTCAGGTCATGATCTCACAGTTTGTGATGTCAAGCCCTGCATCCAGCACTTCGCTGACAGTGCAGAGCCTGCTTGGGATTCTCTCTCTCCTCCTTCTCTGCTCCCTACCCCCGCCCTCAAAATAAATAGACAAACAAGAAAATAGCCTTAAAAATATGGCAAACACATTGTATCTCCAACATAAGAATTTCTAAAAATGGATTTTTTTAAAGTAAGTTCTACTGCCCAAGATGTGGCTTGAACTCACAACCCAGAAATCAAGAGCCACATACTCTACCAAATGAGCCAGCCAATGTACTCTATAAGTGGATTTTTTTTAAAGGCCAGCTGGATCAATGTTATAAAAATATAGGCAAGATATACAAGCAGGCAATTAATGGAAGAGAAAATCTGAGTGGTCCATTAAAAAGATGCTTATTTCACTAATAGTTATGGAAAAACAAATTAAAACAATAATCCATTTTCCCGCATTAGGTTGGCAAACATTAACAAGAACAATCAATGATACCTGGGGAAGGGAGCCCTGGTACATCTCTAATAGGAATATAACAGCTGCAAACTTTCTAGGAGTAACCTGGGAAAACTTATTAACCTTTAAAATACACACACCTACCCATTGACCAAAAAATACATTAACTCTGCCCTGTGGAAAAGCTAAAGAAAATACCAGTTGTAAGGATCTTCACAAGGATGCTGTCCTGGGTTGAATGTTGGCCCTCCTACAGATATGTCCACCCAAAAACCTGTGAACATAGCCTTATTTGGAAAAAGGATCTTTACACATGTAATTAAGTTAAGGATCTTGAAATGAAATCATGTTAGAATTAGGATGGGCCCTATATCCAATGACAAGTGTCCTTGTAAGGGAAAGGCAAAGGGAGATTTGAGATACAGAGACATAGTGACAAAGGCGATGTGAAGAATGAGGCAGGGATAAATAACAACAACAATGAGGCAGAGATGGGAGTGATGCATCTACAAGCCAAAGAGTGCCGAGGCTCACTGGCAGCTACCAGAAGCTGGAAGAGGGGCATAGAACAGCTTCTCCCTCAAACTATCTAGAAGGAAACAACCCTGCCAACTCCTTGATTTCAGCCTTGTATACTCAGGAATTACAAGACAATAACTTTCTGTTAAAGCCACCCAGTTTGTGACCATTTGTTAAAGCAACCTCAGGAACCTAAGACAGATGTTTATCATGTTTTTTGTGGTGCAAAACAAACACAAACAAACTCAGAAGAATCTGATTATCCATAGATAAAGAAGCCATGAATTGGTTGGACTGCCTCCATACTATGGAATATTATGTGGTGATAAAAATGAGTTAGACCTATTTGTGTTGACCCAGAGGGATGTCCAGATATATTGCTAAAGTCAAAAAATGCAAATTGTATAGCTAAAACATGGAAAGAGCCTAAGTGTCCATCAGTGGACGAATGGATCAAGAAGATGTGGTTTATCTATACAATGGGACACTACATGCCAATGAGAAACAATGAAATCTGGCCATGTGTAGCAACATGGATGGACCTTGAGGGTGTTATGCTGAGCGAATTAAGTCAGGCAGAGAAGGACAAATATCATATGTTTGCACGTTTAGGAGGATTAGGAGGAACTTATCTGAGGAGCAAGGAGGAGAAGAAGGGGGGAAATGGTGGGGGAAAGGGAGAGAGGCAAACCATGAGAGACTCTTGAATGCTGAGAACAAACTGAGGACGTGGGGGTGGGGGGGGAGGGGGGAGATGGGCATGGAGGAGGGCACTTGTGGGGATGAGCACTGGGTGTTACATGGAAACCAACCTGACAATAAACTATTTGTAAAAAAAAAAAAAATGCAAATTGTAGTGCTAAAGAGTGGTAGGATCCTTTTAATATATTGTTGACCATTTATATATATATATATATATATATATGTTTATATGAACATAGAGAAAAGGGTGGAAGGAATTATAGTAGGCTGATCACACTGGATACTTCAGAGGGCTGAAAGAGGAAGACTTGGGTGGGAGGGAGTTATCTTTTTTATATATATGTAGACTCTTGAATTATATTACTTTTTTTGAACTTTATTTAGTTATTTTGAGAGAGAGAGCCCACACGATCAGGGGAGGGCAGAGAAACAGGGAGAGAAAGATAATCTCAAGCAGGCTCAGCACTGTCAGTACACAGCCCCATGCAGGGCTGGAACTCATGAACTTCAAGATCATGACCTGAGCCAAAACCAAGAATCAGATGTTCAACCAACTGAGCTACCGGGTGTCCTAAATCATCTTCTTATAACCAGTATACGTATTAACTTATTCTTTTAATCCAATAAATAGTTTTATTTTACTTTTTTAAGTAAGCTCTACGCCAAACGTGGGACATGAACTCATGACCCCAAGGTCAAGAGTCACATACTCTACTAATTGAACCAGCCAGGCACCTCTAATAAACACGGTTTTAAAGAAAAAAACAATTTGTGACTAGTTCTTAAATCATAGTTGAAGTTGTAAACACAGGGGTGCCTGACTGTTTCAGTCAGAAGAGCATGCCACTCTTGATCTTGGGGTATGTGTTCGAGCCCTACATTGGGTGTAGAGATTACTAAAAAAGATAAAAACTTTTTTTCTTTTTTTAATGTTTACTCTTTTTAAGAGACAGAGAGCAACAGGGGTAGAGGGCAGCAAGAGAGGGAGACACAGAATCTGAAGCAGGCTCCAGGCTTTGAACTGTCAGCACAGAACCAGACTCAGGGCTCAAATCCACAAACCGTGAAATTATGACCTGAGCCGAAGCTGGACACCTAACCAACTGAACCACCCAGGTGCCCCTGTCCAATTTTAGAAGACTCAAGTGTTCTCCATATCCCCCACTTTCCCATCACTGATTATACTTTTAATATATAATCTTCTGGTGTTTTTTCCCCTGTTTTTTTTTTTCTTTCCAAGTACTTCTGAGTATTTCCTAAGATTACAGAATTTTTTTTATGTTTTCTTTTAGGATTGAGTGTTTTCATTGTGTAAGTTATATATTCACATGGTTTTTTTGAATTTGTTATGTATTTTATTTTGAGAGACAGAGAGCAAGCGGGGGAGGGGCAGAGATAGGGAGACACAGAATCTGAAGCAGGCTCCCGGCTCTGAGCTGTCAGCACAGAGCCCGATGTGGGGCTCAAACCCACGGACTGTGAGATCATGACCTGAGCCGAAGTCGGACACTTAACCGACTGAGCCACCCAGGTGCCCCATATTTACGTGATTTTAAATCCAAAATGTACAACCTAACAGCAGTAAAACTCTCTCAGTTATGAAACTCTCTTCACAAAACCAATGTTGTCAGTTTCTTGAGCATCCGTCCAGAGGTACTGTATGCACATATAAGCGAGTACAGATATAGTTCCCTACTTTTTTTTTTAAAGTTTCTTTATCTATTGGGAGAGAGAGAGTTCAGGGAAGGTGCAGAGAGAAAGGGAGAGAGAATCCCAAACAAACTCCATACTGTCAGTGTGGAGCCTGGACTTGGGGCTGGAACCCATGAACCTCAATTATGACCTGAGCCTAAACCAAGCATCAGACACTTACCCACTGAGCCACCCAGGTTCCCCTATTTCCCTACTTTTTTTTTTTTTTAACACAAATGGAAGTATTTGATTCATGCTTGTTTTTCTCATGTAATATGTATCAGGTTGTCTTATATCAGTGCACATAGACAGTATCTGTATTCTTTTTAAATTTTTATGAGGGGTGTAGAATTGCACTAAACATACATCATAACTTTTCACAAACTGACCACAGCTGTGTAACTAGTTCCCAAATCAATAAAGAGAACATGAGGAACATCTTTTAATCTTTTTAAATCTTTGAAGTAATCTCCACACCCAATTTGGGGTTCAAACTTACAACCCCAAGATCAAGAGTCATATGCTTTACCCACAGAGCCATCCAGGCACACCATGAGGAATGTCCTAAAACCCGCTTCTCTGAAGCCCCTCCACTCACTGCCTTGTCCCCAGAGACACCCATTATCCCAGCTTCTAACACTGGAGATATCCTTTTTCTGTTTTTGAACTTTTGTTGGTGATGGTGTTATTGGTTTTGAACTTTTAATTTAATAAATTCATTAGGAGTACCTGGGTGGTTGAGTCTGTTAAGTATCCGACTTCAGGTCAGGTTAATGTCATGGTTCCTGAGTTTGAGCCCCAACTCAGGCTCTGCACTGTCAGTGCAGAGTCTGCTTCTTTTTCTTTTTTTCCTTTTAAGAATTTTTAAATATTTATTGTATTTTTTAAATTTATTTTTGAGAAGGAGCATGTGCACACAAGCTGAGGAAGGGCAAAGAGAGAGGAGGACAGAAGTTTCGAAGTGGACTCTATGCTGACCGCAGAGAGCTCAATGTGGTCTCAAACTCACAAACCATGCCTAAACCAAAATTAGGAGTCTAATGCTTAACTGACAGCCACCCAGGCGCCCCGGGATTTTTCTTATTTTTAAGTAATCTCTGTACCTGACATGGGGCTCTAACTTGCAGACCCAAGATCGAGAGTGGCATGCTTCACCAACTCAGCCAGCCAGGCCAGAAACCCCTGGTGTGCTCTTTTCATGTTTAGCTTCTTTTGCTCTACCTTTCCCTTACATTGTTCTGGTATTTATGCTCTACTGATCCTAACAGTACTTTGTTCATTCTCGTTGCTAAATAGTGTTTCATTGTATCTGCATTCTATTTTTTCGCTATATAGTGTTCCATTGTAAGGATATACTATAATCATTAATGGATAGACTGTTTCCAGTCTTTTGCTACACAAATAATGCTCCAATGTACAACCTTGAATTTATATCACTTTGTTCATATGCAAGTGTAACTACAGAAAAAGTGCCTAAAAGTAGAATTACTGGATCAACAGGTATAGAATTTGTAAAAATTTTTTATGTTTGTTTATTCATTTTAGAGACAGAGAGAGAGGCAGAGAATCCCAAGCAGGTTCCATGCTCTCCTGTCAGTGTAGAGCCCGATGCAGGCTCAGTCCCATGAACAGTGTGATCGATCATGACCTGAGATAAAACCAAGAGTCAGTTGCTTAACCAACTGAGCCACCCAGGTGCCCCAAGAGTATGTCCCTAAAAAAAAAAATTACCCTTAAGCCCTTAAGATGGTAATTGGTCAATATCCTTCAAAATTACAAATATCTAGGGGTCTTTTTTTCTTAAGTTTATTTATTTATTGGAGGGGGAGATCAGCAGGAAGGGGCAGAGAAAGAGGGGGACAGAGGATCTGAAGCAGGTTCTGTGCTGACAGCAGAGAGCCTGATGTGGGGTTCCAACTCATGAACTGTGAGATTATGACCTGAAGTTGGATGCTTAACCAACTGAAACACCCAGGTGCCCCAAAAGGGGATATGCTTTTAACACACCCACAGCGGATTATCGGAAAGTTTATTTTCTTAACATTTCAGAGCTTGGAGCCTGGAGATAGAAATCACATTATACAGCCCACTCATCTTACCCAGAGAGAAAGTAAAGCCCTTAAAGGTGGTGATAAGACTTGCACAAAGCCATAGAGCAAGTTAGTTATCATTCCTAAATTCTGGAGGAGGAGGTCTGGATGCTGGTTTCACTTATCAGAGAACCAACAAAGCTTCAAACACCCCGTCCTGCCTACAACTGTGGAATGCTGCTCTCTCTCCTCTTGTCTTCAACTGCCTTCAAAGAGCAGCACAAAAGGTTCAAGCCATACACAGCCCAGGACCACCAACCATGGGAGGAAGAAGATAGAAAAGGGAGAGGCACATGGGGTGCAGAGATTACTCAAGGGACACCAGACACTACATTTTCCCAGAAAGCAAAGTAAGGATACATAAGGCTGTGAAGGGAAATGTAATAAAACACTTAGACATGTGCACCTGCAGACACACACACGGAGATTATAGCTGAATTATGTGATATTATACAGCTTTCAAAAGAGTGAGGCATTTCTATATGAACTGATCTGGGCCAATCTCCAAAACAGTATTCAATGAAATATGTAAGAAACAGAACAGTAAAATATGGTCCTGTTTGGTTATGTTTAGATTATCATTAGAAGGACATAAGAAACTAACAGTGGTAGCCTGGAAGAAAGATAGCTAGAGGCTTAATTTTTATGGTTATTCTCCTTTATGCTAGTTAAAATTTTTAGCATGTTCACGTATCATCATCACTTATTATACATATAGTTCATAAGAAAATATTTTCATAAGGAACAGTTATATATACTATACATTTAATACATAAGATATATATATAAAGAAAATGTATAAAAGGGGTGTAATTTAGTGAGAGATACAATTATCAGCGAGGAAGGAGAGGAAAAAGGCAGGAGAGGAAGGGGTGGAGCCTAGTGAGGGAGTCAGCTTGGCATTGAGGGCACTAGAAGGACAGGAAGTAAGTTCAGGGACTAGCCTTGCAAACAGAGGAGGCTGGTCACGCTGTATTTTAAGTGCAATTAGTCTTCAATCCTATTTGAGTTGCAACTCTTGAATGGTGTCATACACTGAAGAAATAGAAGTTGAATGTTGAAAAACAATAAATCAGGCACTTCTAAAACAAGTTAGGGCTGGTATGCAGAGTTAGCCAGATCAAAGATTGTAGCCCTGGTTCCCAGGGGGGTTGGGTGTGACTCTGCCTTCTGGAATGAAAACTATTTATCAACAAAGGCGCTGCCCTGTTTGTTGTTTCAGACGAGCAACCGGGGACTCCAATTTAACCTGTTTTTATAAATAAGGAAGATAATGTAATGTAATATAATTAACATCAAAAATAATCTTCTATCTTGAACATATTAGATTAAGAATTTTCTGGCCCATTAGGAAGGCATCAGAAGCAGAAATGTCTCAAACTCCAATGCCAGTGGCCTATCTGCAATTTCACCCTGATTCATTCATTACTGAATTATTGGGGAGCTTATTTTCAGCTCACAAGGGTATTTGCAAAGCAAAGCCCTAACTTCAAGAAAATTACTTTGGCTAAAAAAATGGGCTGCAACACAACTTTTTTCCTTAAAAAAACACTAATATTAAGAGTTGATTTACTTTAATTTCTACTGCTTCTTAAACAAGTTTTTATTCCCAAATGTAGGTAATTTGGTTTTTCACACCAACTTTTGGTACTGAAGTCAGGCCAGGCTCACAAGTCTAAAGCAGTCTTGAAATACCTATGCAAATGAATGGGGAAGCTTGCAGGTGTAGGATGGTCTTGAAAACAAAAATCCGGGATTGCTCAATCTGAAAGGGTGGGGACCAGAGCCAAATGCGAAATGACTTCCCTAGTCCTCACCCCCACATTGGCCAAAGGGCAGATAAATATTGTTTCTCTTACAAGATCAAGACTTACACACTCAGAGGGGTTAGGGATGTTCCATCCAGACTCAACTTTCAGCATGAAATCAGCAAGCACTGGTCAAGAATCTCCTTAACAGCTGCCAAGAGAATTTCATACAAGGCTGTGTTTTTCAAATCTGTAATACACAGAAACTTTGGAGGGTAAAAAATGTTCCCCGAGTCTTGAGAATATTCACTTCTTCGTTCACTCAGCAACAGTCCCAGACACTGGAATAAGTGGTGGGGATACAGCGCTGAACAAAACAACATGATTCCTACAGCATATGCTGCGGAGGAAGCAACAGTCATTAATGAAGTCATCACATGATTAACTGCAAATTACAACTAAGTGCCATAAGGTGGGGGTGCATGATGCTGTGAAAGTAAATAATAATGGGAGAGGAAAGGAAAGGTTGCCCTAAGGAAGGGAAAACTTGCCTCAGTCTAAAGGAAGAGTAGAGCAGGCAAAGAGTGGGAGCAAAAAGTGGCCCAGAAAATAACCATGGCAGGGGTCCTATGGCAGGAAGGAACATGGTCTTTTAAAAAACAAAAAAGGCCAGGTGGGGTGTAGAAAGCATGGGATGCCATAGGTGGACATTACCACAGCTGGATAATATTTCCAGTTCTCTTACTCTCCAGAGCCCTTGGGAGGATAGTACTTCCCCGTCCCTGGAAGTTATGTGGGACTCTTGAAGTTGAGTGAAGCCATGAGCCTTCCTTTGGTCAGTGAAATGCAAGCAGAAATGTTATCTGTTACCTCACAGCCTCTCTGTAGAAGCATTCAAGAAATGGAATGGGTTTTTCTCTTTCACACTAGCTAAGATGAAGGTACCACAAAAAAGGAGCAGCGTCCCTGTGAAAACACATGAAGGACAGCTTCCCTGGAGAGCTAGAGGAGCTGACGCAGGCTGTGCATGAACTAGAAATAAACCTTTGCCATGTTAAACCACTGAGGTTTAGGAGCGCTTTATAATTGCAGCAAACCCAGACTATCCTGCTGATATAGGCACAAATTTGAGAAACACGTAACCTAAAGCGGGGGGGGGGGGGGATCCCACTAAAATAATTCAGAATTTACTTCTAAAATTGTTTTAATTTTTTATTTATTTTTGAGAGAGAGACGGAGTGCAAGAGGGAGAGGGGCAGAGAAAGAGGGAGACACAGAATCCAAAGCAGGTTCTAGGCTCTGAGCTGTCAGCACAGAGCCGGACGTGGGGCTCGAACCCAAGAACCACAACATCATGACTGAGCCGAAGTCGAGTGCCTAACCGACTGAGCTACCCAGGAGCCCCAATAATTCAGAATTTAAACACAAAGAATTTCTTGTATCTACAACTATTATCTACATCTCATCTGCATTTACATTTATTCACTCATGTATGAATTTCATCTAGCAGCATCTGATTTTCTATACGAAATTTTAAACACTGAAGAAGAGTGTTTTTTTAAAATATATATATAAACATTTATCAAGTGCTTCTCTACTATCTATTAGCACCGGCTATAGTTCTGAATTTGTTCATTTAATCTTCCTAATAGCCAGTGATATGGGTCTATGACTATGCATTTTCCAGATGCATATGTTTTTTCAGACGTACATAACTGAGACTCAGAAAGGTTTACTAAGAGCTGGTAAGAAACGTACCTAAAAGTGAACTCAGATCTGCTTGCCTCCTTAATAAGTGGGCCTAACTCTTATAAAATATGGTATATATCTTGAAACTGAACACACTGTTGACTTCAACTCCTTCAAGGTAAGGATAATGTCTTCCTGGTTTTTGCATCTCCAGCAGAGTCTGCTACCTAGATAACCTCAAAGCACATTTTTGGAAGTATTTAATGACTAAAAAACATAAATGAATTTATTGGGGTACCTGGCTGCCTCATTCGGCTAAACATCCAACTCTTGTTCTCAACTCAGGTCATGATCTTATGGATCATGGCTTTGTGTTGATGACTCAGAGCCTGTGTAGGATCCTCCCTTTCCCTCTCTCTCTGCCCCTCCCCTGCTCATGCTGTCTCTCCTCTCTAAATGAATAAATAAAATTTAAAAAAAAAGAAACTGTAAAAATAAATAAATAAAATTATTACAGATAAACTACATTAACATGTAGGGATTATATTTTGACTGTTTATTTATGTACTTATAACTCCACGGGTGCTAAACTCTTGGAGACAGGCTATTGTTAAATAACAAAAACCCTACTGGGTAAATTTTAATGAACTCATTGGCTCCTTAATTTTTATTTCTTTATTTTCAACATTTTTACTTTTATGTAATTTCCACATCCGACATGGGGCTTGAATTTACAAGCCTGAGATCAAAAGTTCCATGCTCTACTGACTGAGCCAGCCAGGCTTTTTAAAACAATTCATGAGTTGGGCAGCATCCTCTCTAGCAAGTGGAGGAGAGCTCTGAGGATTTGCACAAAATGGAAGGTTTTTATTGAAAGCACAATTGGGAAAGAAAGTTATAAACATAAAAAGAAAGGATTGGGGTCCCTGGGTGGCTCAGTCAGTTGAGCGTCCCACTGCAGCTCAGGTCATTCGTTTATAGTTCCAGCCCTACACTGGGCTCTGTGCTGACAGTACAGAGCCTGGAGCCTGCTTCAGATTCTGTGTCTCCTTCTCTCTCTGTCCCTCCCCCACTCATATTCTGTCTCTCTGTCTCAAAAATAAATAAATATTAAATTTTTTTTGAAAAAGGAAAGAAAAGAAAGGATTGTTGAGGCATCTGATGGCTCTTGATTTCAGCTCAGGTCACAAGTTTGAGCCCCACATGGGGCTCCGTGCTAACAACACAGAACCTGCTTGAGATTCTCCTTCTCCTTTTCTCTTTGCCTCTCCCCTGCTTGTACTCTCTCTCTCAAAATAAAAAATTAGCCTAAAAAAAAAAAAGGCAAGATCACATTCCCATATGTGAAAGAGTAAAGGTCTTATTATACAGATTACCTCATCTTCCTTTGGGGAATGGAGAGGGCCCATGTGAAAGATTACCTCATTGGTGCTTATCAGAAAATTGCAGGTGAAGATATGCATTTGGGGGGGAGGGTGCAATTGCAATCATGTTAGCTTTTAAGCTCAGGCTTGGTAACTTGGCCTGGCCGAAGTGACACCATTTCGGGCCTGTAGTTTTCTCCAAAGATACAGTGTTTATTTTTATACCTCCCATAGTTGACAAGGGACCTTGCTGAGACTATGGTCAGCAAATGTGGATTAGGTCTCTGAATCCACAGAGCCAGCAAATGCTAAAGTAGAGATTCTGTTCAGGGTGATAGCCCCTGGTCCTTCCATGCATACCAGCTGCTATCTCCAGCCTCCCTGAGTTCTGGTCTCCCAGGACAAAGAGTTAACTTAGTGTTTTTTCTAGGAATATACAATTTGTGACCCAATCATATCTAACAGAAAAAATTCTTTTACTTTAGTATTCAACTTTGAGAACTGTTAAGTCATTTGTTATTGGGGGGGTAAAGAGAGAGAAAGAGAGAAAACACACACCTGAATGTACTTATGATAAAATGGCCTTGAGGATGTAACACAAGCCAAACAAAGCACAGAAATCCAGAGTTCACCCTGCAACAGCATCCTGAAATTGTGTCTCCACTTCCACTCTGGTTCTTTGAACGAGCTTCCCAGGTGTTATTTCCCAGTGACATGACTTAATATCTGGAGCTCTGGGTCGCTCTGAACTGGATGGATATTATCTTATCACACTTCAGTCCAGGCACCTCTTAAGGCAGGCTTTTGGAAACTTTTGACCAGCTCCCAGCAAGAAATGCATTTCACACTGCGATTTAGTACATTGTATAAGTGTGTGTATGTATTTATAATGTGTATACTGAAATAAAAAATGTAATGGAAAAACACCCCTGTTGTGTGTAATGCACTCTGATATTGTCTTCTCCATTGGTATTTTCTATTCTATTCTATTTTATGGGGTTTTTAAAATTTTTTTAACAGAAAAAGCTGATTTCTTTTTTTTAACGTGTTATTATTTATTTTTGAGACAGACTGTATGAACAGAGGAGGGACTGGGGGGAGGGGGGTAGGTTACAGAGGATATGAAGCTGGCTCTGCACTGATAGCTGAGAGCCCAATGCAGGGCTCAAACTCACAAACTGTGAGATTATGACCTAAGCTGAGGTCAGCTGCTCAACCAACTGAGCCGCCCAGTTGCCTCTCTATTTCATGTTTTAAAAATTGTCATTTGTGGGGCACCTGGGTGGCTCAGTTGGTTAAGCATCTTACTCTTGGGGCGCCTGGGTAGCTTAGTTGGTTGGGCGTCCGACTTTCGCTTAGGTCATGATCTCGCGGTTCGTGGGTTCGAGCCCCGCGTCGGGCTCTGTGCTGACTGCCATCTTGGAGCCTGGAGCCTGTTTCGGATTCTGTGTCTCCCTCTCTCTCTGACCCTCCCCTGCTCACGCTGTCTCTCTCTCTCTCCTAGAAATAAATAAAACATAAAAAAAAATTTTTTTAAAAAAGCATCTTACTCTTGGTTTCAACTTAAGTCATGATCTCGAGGTCAGGGGATCAATCCCTTTGTCAGGCTCTGCACTGAGCATGGAGTCTGCTTGGGATTCTCTCTTTCCCTCTGCCCTTCTCCCCCACTTGTTCTGTCTCTTTCTCTCTCAAATAAATAAAATGAAGTAAAAAAAATTTTTTTAATTGTAGTTGCAATCCACCAAATTAATTTTACCACCCATTGAGTCTTCTGATTTGAAAATTTCTGGCTCAATGCATATGTTTAAGTTGCTACTCCTTGAGAACAAGGACATATATCTTTTTTACCGGTGTCTTTAGCACCTTTTTTTTTTCCTGAATAAATGAGGAAGTGAATACCTACCATGTGCTGGGAGTGCAAGGATGACCAAAACTGAGAGCCGAAGCTGTAGAGATCCTGGTGGAGTTTACAGTTTATTGAGGAAGGGAAAAAGCACCCACCCACCCACCATCAATAAAGAGAGACAAGGAGTTAGGCACATGTAAAATCTCTTCCCATCCCTACTCTACAAAAAAGTGCCTTGAACTCTGCTGTTTCTGTCCCCATTTTTCCTTTGGAAGCTCCAATCCCCATAGGGATGTCCCAAGGGCCTGGTATGACTCCTTATGGGAGAACTCTGTCTCCACCCCCAGCCATGAGTAGGGGCCCTAGCCACATGATAAATATAACTGGTTTAGGGAGGAACAGGTGACTTCAACTCAGCCAACTGAAGTCATCTTTATCATCAGTACGTGGCAAGTGTCTCTTTTTTTTCTGGAACTACAGATGGAAGATCAAAGGAAGCTAGAGCTCTCTTCCATTATGTGAAGAGAACAGGTTAGAAAATGAAACTGAGGGGCACCTGAGTGGCTCAGTTGGTTAAGCATCTGACTTTGGTTCAGATCATGATCTCACAATTCATGGGTTCCAGCCCTGCATCAGGCTCTGTGCTGACAGCTCGGAGCCTAGAGCCTGCTTCAGATTGTGTCTCCCTCTCTCTGCCTGCCCCTCTCCCACTCATGCTCTGTTCCTTTCAAAAATAAGAAGAAAGAAAATGAAACTGAAATACAGAGTAAAAGAGAGCTAAGAGAAGGAGAAAGAACATCATTTGAAACTCTAGGTCTAGACAGGCCTAAAGCCAGTAGATCGGTAACACTTTACAACTGTTTGAGCAATTAACTCCACCTTTCCCTAGCACTGGTTTTAGTTGGATCTGTGTTATCTGCAACTAACAATAACTGTGAAAGGAAGGGTAGAAAACCAATTAATTTCTTTGATTTATTTATTTTAAGATTTTTATTTTTTTAAAGCACTTCACTTTATTTTTTTTTTTAATGTTTTATTTATTTCTAGGAGAGAGACAGCATGAGTAGGGGAGGGTCAGAGAGAGAGGGAGTCACAGACTCTGAAACAGGCTCCAGGCTCTGAGCCGGCAGTCAGCACAGAGCCCGACGCGGGGCTCGAACCCACGAACCGCGAGATCATGACCTAAGCGAAAGTCGGACACCCAACCAAGCCACCCAGGCGCCCCTTCACTTTATTTTTTTAACGTTTATTTATTTTTGAGACAAAGAAAGAGCATGGGAGGAGGGGGGCAGAGAGAGGGAGACAGAGGATCCAAAGAGAGCTCTGAGCGGACAGCAATGAGTCTCATGCAGGGCTCAAACACACAAATTGTGCATGAGATAATGAACAGAGCCAAAATTAGAAGCTCAACTGACTGAGCCACACAGGTGCCCCCAAAGCATTTCAGTTTTTTAATTTTTTTAAAGTTTATTTATTTATTTATTTATTTATTTACAGAGAAAGCAAACACAAAAAGAAAAGAGAAAGAGGGAAAGAGAGAATCCCAAGCAGGCTCTGCACTACCAGCACAGAGCCCGATGTGGGGTCTGACTCCACAAACTGCGAGATCATGACCAGAGTTGAAATCAAGAGTCAGATGCTTAACCAACTGAGCCACCCAGGCACCCCCAAAGTACTTCAGTTTATTTATTTTTTTTTTATTAAAAGGTTTTTAAAAAATTTATTCTTGAGAGACAGAGTGTGAGCAGAGGAGGGGCAGAGAGAGACAGAGACACAGAATTGGAGGCAGGCTCCAGGCTATGAGCTGTTAGCATAGAGCCCAGTGCAGGGCTCGAACTCACAGACCATGAGATCTTGACCTGAGCTGAAGTCAGCTGCTCAACTGACTGAGCCACTCAGGTGCCTTTTATTATTTTTTAAAGTTTTATTTATTTAAGTGATGTTTATACCCATTGTGGGGCTTGAATTCACAACCCAAGATCGAGTCACATGCTCCACCCATTAGCCAGTCAGGCATTTCCCCTAATTTCTTTTTTTTTAAAAGAACAGAAAGGGGTGCACCTGGTTGGCTCAGTTGGTAGAGCATAGGACTTGTGATCTCAGTAGTCGATTGAATTCAAACCCCACACTGAGTGTACAGATTACTTTATTTTTTTTTAATGTTTTATTTATTTCTAGGAAAGAGAGAGAGAGAGAGAGACAGCATGAGCAGGGGAGGGTCAGAGAGAGAGGGAGACACAGACTGAAACAGGCTCCCGGCTCTGAGTTGGCAGTCAGCCCAGAGCCGGACGCGGGGCTCGAACCCACGAACCGCGAGATCATGACCTAAGCAAAAGTCGGACGCTTAACCGACTAAGCCACCCAGGCACCCCCAGCTTACTTTAAAAACAACAACAAAAAGAATAGAAATATATTTTTAGGGTTACAGACACACTTCTTCCATGATTGGGAAAGTTGCCCCAAATATTCCATATTTCAAGGGTTCCAGAGTTATAAAGCTGGCTGTTTACTTTCCTTCCTTAGTTCCTTCTTTCCTTCTTCCTTTCTTTCATCTCTTTAAGATCACTGTATCAGCTGTGTGGAGAAAGGTTAAAGGAGTTTATAGAGGAAGCAGGGAAGCTATGATATATTCCTAGGTAGAAAAACACCTAGCTAAAGTAGTTTAGACCAGAGTGTGATAGTTGTAAAAGAGACGAAGAGAAGCAGATTTAAGAACAATTTTGGTAGAGTTGCTAGGACTTGCTTATGGACTAGATAGATGTAAGCAGCTGAAGTGTCCAGATGAGTGAATAAATTGGATAATTAACACACACTAAGTTTAACCATGACAGAGCAGGTGGTATGTCTTAAACACTGTGGTAAAAGATGGAACAGTGAAGATAGGAATAGTCTCTGACTTCAAGGAGTTTATAGCAGAGGAACTCCTAACATTGAGAAAAGAAAAACAGCAACAACAACAACAACTACTACTACTACTACTACTACTACAGCAATAGCAAAGGCCTCACCTGCATTTGACAGAATGGGCTTTGTATTCCTTCTAGAAGTGGGAGGCCTGAGCCTTTCCTTGTCCTAACACAGGGCTTGTGTTAACTGTGGTAAATCAGCCTTTAGGTCTCCCAGGCCATGGTGGGGAATAGGGAAAAGACTGCTATTGAGAGGACAGTGGGTGAGAAGAAGGGAGAAATGATGGCCACCAAATATATGCAAGATGGGGAGTCCATGCTGAGCTTCAATGTCAGCGCCAGCTAAATAGGATTTGGAGAAACAAGGGCTATGAGAGTAGGTGTGAGTGATGGAATAGTAGCTTCCAAGTGCTCTCAGGCCAACTATGACAGAGGGCATGGAACAAAAAAGGTCTTAAGACAGGTCAAATGCTCAAATCACATGCATTATTAAACTGAGGAAAAGCATATAGGGAGAAGCAAGGGGAAAGATGGGTTAGGTTGGCGTATTTAGGGTAAGATGCAATGCGGTGGACTCATGACAGTACCTGAATTCTGTTTGTCTGTTCTGTCTCTTGGCTGCATCAGCCTTCCTTGCTAATGGTCCAGTTATAAGGACCAGAGTTGAGGTTTGAGCAATGGCATTCTCAATAGATGGAAGTTTCCCTGGATCAGCAACACACACTGACACCATTTCATTTCATTTCTATTTTATTTTATTATTTTATTTTATTTTTTTGTAAAGTAAACTCTACACCAACATGGAGTTCGAACTTACAACCCCAAAATCAAGAGTCACATACTCTACCAACTGAGCCAGCCAGGCACCCCAAGTAACAATGGGTTTTATTTGTCTATTTTGGTCAGAGGATGGGACCAGACTCATTTCTTTTCTTTTTTCTTTTTTTAAGTGTATTTATTTATTTTGAGAGAGAGAGTGAGCACACACTCGTGAGTGAGGGACGGGCAGAGGCAGAGAATCCCAAGCAGGCTCCACATTGTCAGCGCAGAGCCCTACTTGGGGCTTGATCTCACGAAACGTGAGAAAATCCAGAGTCGATGTTTAACTGACTGAGCCACCTGGGCGTCCCAGGTTGTCATCTTGGGCGTTAAGACTTCATGCATGAATATTTAGTGTCTCATGTATATTTAGGATATCATGAGTATTTAGAGTTCCAGTGTCTCATGTACTCTTAGTGCCTCAAAAATATTAGGTGTCTCTTAGTCCCTCCATCCTTTCTACATTTAAACACACATGTTGTACTCATTATCTTTCCTGAGCAAATTTATAAAAGCTTTTGCCTTTATCTTACAAACCATAAACTTATTCATCTTTTATTTTTTTTTTTAATGCTTTTTATTTATTTTTAGGAGAGAGAGAGACAGCGTGAGCAGGGGAGGGTCAGAGAGAGAGGGAGTCACAGACCGAAACAGGCTCCAGGCTCTGAGCTGGCAGCCAGCAAAGAGCCCGACGTGGGGCTCAAACCCATGAACCGCGAGATCATGACCCGAGCGAAAGTCGGACGCCCAACCGACCAAGCCACCCGGGCGCCCCTATTCATCTTTTAAACTGGAATAAAGTGGTCTACAAAGCAAATGCACGTTGCAGGAGTACCCAAGTCAGGGTACCCAAGTCAGAGAGACCTTTAGGAGTGGTGAAAGCTAGTCAGGACAAAAGGGCCCAGAGCTCTGGGGAGGACTCTTCAAAGACCTACGAGGAGAGGGACTCTCTCCCTCGGGAGTCAGGAGTTGAACCCAGGAAAGGAAGAGGGTCAGTCAGAGCCTGTAAAGGAGTGCTCTGAGGCCAGCGAACAGAGATGTGATAGGCAAGCACCTTGGATAAGCAGATGCAGAATCCAACCCAGACAGGCAGAATCGCTGGCACCCAAACTTGGAGACAAAGACTTTTCCCTGAAGACCCAAAGAAAGGGAGAATTCAGAAAAGAGGTTGAGAGGAAGCTTGGCTAGGCCCAGGTCCTGCCCAGCCCAGTCCAGCCCAGCCCTAGGTCCTGTGAATAAAGCCCAGCTCACACCAGAACTCTCGCCGTTTCTTGCAAATCTGTAACTTCCTTAAAGTTGGCTATTTTTGTTACTCTTTGTTTCCAGGCAGTTGAACTAGTAATATGAACAGGGTTTAAGCAAAGAAAGGAGGAGGTGCAAAGGGGATAGGTTACTTATTTAAAAGTCGGTCAGTGTACTGGGGAGCAGCCCCTTATGGGGAAGGCTTGTGTGTGTTGGGGGGCGGGGGTGGGGGTAAGGCAACACCCTGGTAACCTGTGGGGAGACATAGGGAAGCCAGCCCCGTCCCAGTGGAGGTGTGGAAGCTGGATGGGGCTGGGGTGGGGGTAGGTGTGAGGTAAGAGCTCTGCCCAGGACTACACAGCAAGCCCCTAGGGGAATACTTGGGCTTTTGAAATGGCTTTGCTTTGTAGTCAGTGGTATAGGAACTGACTTGTGTGGGCGGGGGAGGGGGGCTGTGGGAAATAGTTCTGCCCCTCCCCTCGGGGCTCCCACCGCCCCTCCCCCATCACTGTACACTCATTGTCTGTTCTCTGTGGGTCTCCCCCACCAGACGTGAGCGTCCCGGGAGCAGGCACTGTGTCCGATTCACCTCTTTCTGCCTCACAATGTGGCCCAGCGTGGGGCCTGACACTTGGAAGTTCCTCAAAGAGTTACTTGTTGAATGAATGAACAAATGAATGCTTTCTCCGAACTGCTCTGAACTCTCGGTGGGATTTACAAAGAAGGAGAGGCCTGATCATTGCTCCGGATTCCTGACATCGCTTCACCAGGCATTCGTGTGCCTCCAGAACTCGGGGAGGCAGTGAACCCCTAAGGTTTGGTTTCTCCGTGTATGTTCATTTTCCTGGGGACAAGACTCTACAGTGTAACTTCTCAGATTTTCAAAGAAGCGACTATCCAAAAAGAATGAGAGTAATCATTGAGAAAATAGTCCCAGGATGGAAATTTTATATACGTTTTCTCAGTATTGATTTCTCTGAACCACATTGCTTTTCTTACCAACACTACTGTTCTCTTCCTGTCTATAATCGCTCCCTCTCTCTTTTTAATGTTCATTTATTTTTGAGAGACAGAGATAGAGCACAAACGGGGGAGGAGCATAGAGAGAGGGAGACAAAGAATCTGAAGCAGGCTCCAGGCTCCAAGCTGTCAGCACAGAGCTAGACTAGTATCTGGAACTCACGAACAGTGAGATCATGACCTCAGACAAAGTGGGGTGCTTAACGGACCGGGCCACCCAACACCCACCCTCTCTCTCCCCACCCCCATAATCTCTTGAGTTTATTTTTATAATGTCAGAATTATCCGTTCACCTGAGCAAATGGTAACAAGATGCTGATAGGGGCCAGGACATGCTACCCTGAAATATGACACTTTGACTTATTAAAAATACTTAAGCTGAAGGAAATTTTTTAAGGTTTTATTTTTAAGATTTAAAAAAATGTTTACTAGACAGAAAGCGCGAGTGGGTGAGGGACAGAGGGAGAGGGGGACAAAAGATCCCAAGTAAGCTCTCTGCTGACACCAGAAAGCCCGAGGCGGGGCTCGAACTCACAAACCAGGAGATCATGACCTGAGCCAACGCTTAACCGACTGAGCCTCTCAGGCATCCCGAGGTTTTATTTTTAAGTAATCTCTACACCCAATGTGGGTCTCATACCTACAATCCTGAGATCATGAGTCACAGGCTCTATGGACTGAGCCAACCAGGTGCCCCTAGCTGAAGGAATTTCTAAAAGCCACAGGAGCAGGAGGATCACTCTGACCTCTCCCACCTTCTTCCCTGAAACAGGTCATAAAGCTCCCTTGGGAAAGGTAGCCTCCCTATACTTTGAGAAAGGAGGATATTCTTATTACCAGGGACAAGGAATTTAGGGCCAAGAAGGCTGTGTAAACAAGCCTTGTTAAACTAACCCTTATCTTCCTAGTTACTTCTTCACCATTTACCACCCTAAACCCAAACCCCTTGTCAATTCTTCACAAATTTTTATAGCTCTAAAAGTCTTAAAGCTTCCTGGTCTGGTCACTTCCTCAAGTGTTCTCTTGGGAAGGCTCCCATGTACATGTAAAATTTTTATTTCTCCTGTTAATCTGTCTTTGTCAGTTTAATTTTCTGATCAAGCCCTCCCTACCAGGGTCGAGGGAAACTTTTTTCTGTCCTGCAACGCTATCACCTTTGCAGTCTCCCCAAACCTCCCCTTCATCACCTCAGCCAAGGCAACCTTAATTGATTTCTCTTACACTTGGGGCTCATTCGCTGTTTTGCAGGTGGCGAGACAGAGTGGAGTGGGTTTGGGGCTGTTGGAAGTTGAGACTCTAAGGGCAGAGGCAGAACCAGGAAGAGAGCTGCTGAGATATTCAGCTACCTAATCCAATTCTTGCACACTCAGCAGCCTCCCCTCCCTCCGCATAACAATGGAAGGAAAGAGGAAGTGGGAAAAAATAAGGTCGTGTAATAGAGTTGGGGGGGGGGGTAATTACCGGGACCCTGGAGCAGAGGGAAAGTACCTCCCAGAAAGAAGGGCTAAAGACAGCCTACAAAGATGAGTAAGGAACAAATATTTGCTTGTGCAGGGAACCAAAAAAAAAAAAACAAAACAAAACAAACAAACCAACAACAACAACAACAAAAAAACCCCTCAGTGTTGAATTGGCCAGGCACTGGAGAACCTGAGGTAGGCAGCAAGGACAGGGCTACAGTACATTCCATGGAGGAGGAGAGAAAGCTCCAAGCCAGGCCGGGATTTTGCAGCAGCTGCTGTGCCCTGATACTGAGTATCGGTGCCTCGAGGGAGGGATGAGTCAGTCCCAGCAGATCCAAGTTTAGGATAAAAGAGCCAACTGGGAAAGCACTAGGCAAACACCTTCCCTGTGAGAGCACTACTGACCATTTAGAACCAGATCCCAGCCCCATACAGGACACCAGGGAGGCCCTGGACCTGTTGGAAGGGCTCATTTGCATAGAGATTGAGAGTGAAGAGCTGTTTTAAACTGTCCCTTCCTCTACCCAGAAGTTCCCGCCAGATTTGCCACCCATTGTTTGATTTCATAGAGTTGTCTAAAACCAGGGTTGTGTTAGAGCAGAAGGCAAAGGGGTAAGTGCCAGATTATGGCTGTCAATCTCACATTATGGCTGTGAATCTCACATCTTGCTGTAGGAGGCAGGGAAGGGTGTTCTGAAACCAGAATTCTCAGTTATGGGTGTGGCTGTAAATGCATCCTGCACCCTGATGCCTCATGGGAGAGAGCTAGGAGCTGTGTGGGGATCTGGCCGGAAGGTAAGCTCCAGCGCCCCATCTTGACTTTCATGGCACTTGAAAGGATGGTAGGGTCAGGTTGCATCACTCAGCCTAAATCTGTGTGGAAAAAGAAAATGACCTGGCCCATGGTAGTTCCTGGCGAGCAGCCCCATGAACAGCATGTTAGAGACAGATTCCTGTTTTGGGGAGGAAGTTTGTGATAAGTGACTTTGATTATATGCTTTGTTTTGTAGTAAGATATATACACCATGAAATTTGCCATCTTTTAATGATTAAAAAAAATTTTTAATGTTTATTCATTTTTGAGAGACAGAGAGCAAGCAGGGGAGGGGCAGACAAAGAGGGAAACCCAGAAGCTAAGGCAGGCTCCTGGTTCAGAGCTGCCAGCACAGAGCTGAACACAGTGCTCAGCTCGAACCCACAAACCCTGAGATCATGACCTAACCAACAGCCACCCAGGCACACCTAAGATTTTATTTTTAAGTAATCTCTGGGGCTAATATGGGGCTTGAACTCACAACCCTGGGATCAAGAGCGGGACGCTCAACTGACTGAGCCACCCACTCACTCCAAAGATTTTTTGATTTTTAAATAGTCTCTACACCCAGCATGGGGCTCGAACTCACAACCCTGAGACTGAGTCACACACTCCACTGAATGAGCCAGGCAGGTGCCCCTTATTCATTTAAAACTATATATGAATTCAATGACATTAATTAAAACCACAATGTTGTACAACCATCACCACTATTTACAAAACTTTTTCATCACTCTAAACAGAATCTCTGTACTCACTTGTGTGCTTATTTTTGTTGTTATTGTTTAAATAACTTCTCTAAAATATGCTGGCCTCTGCTGGTAGGTGGGTCAAGTTATGCCTAGTCAAGAGATTTCTTCACTTGAGTTTCTTTCATCACAGGGTTGCCGTGAGTTCTTTTTTGGGTAAACAGCACTGCTACTCTCCTTCATATGCACACTTACTTTAACAAAATAGAAATTATATCAAACTTCACCAAATTTAGTGCTTAACGCCACAACCCTTTTACTTGCAATTCTGTGAGTCATCAAGCTGGGTAGGAATCAACTGGGCTTTTCTTCTGTTATCATTAACTAGTGTCATTTATGACCCTACAGTCTTTTGGTGGTTCAGCTCGGGCTGGATGGTCGAATATGGCCTCATTCGTATGTCCAACGCTGGCTACGGGCGTGGGTGGTACATTCCCTCCAGCATGTTACCTGTGCAGTAGGGTTCCAAGTGCAGCAAGTGAGAAAGGTTGAAAGATCCACTGTGCAAACTGTTTTCAAGCTGCAGTCTGGCTCGTCATTGCTAATGTCCCATTGTCCGAAGCAAGTCACTTGGTCAAACCCAAAGTCTATATGAGAGGGCACTTTATGAAATACAGATACATACAGTATGGTTTATTGGGGCCATAACTGTAACAATCTACCACACCTACATCCTGTTTTGCAGTTTGCTTTTCCCCTTAACGGTATATCTATTTTCCAAGTTGATATAATTATCATAACATTTTTTAATTTTTTTTTTTTATTTCTAGGAGAGAGAGAGACAGCATGAGCAGGGGAGGGTCAGAGAGAGAGGGAGATACAGACTCTGAAACAGGCTCCAGGCTCTGAGCTGGCAGTCAGCACAGAGCCCGATGTGGGGCTCGAACCCACGAACCGCGAGATCATGACCTAAGCGAAAGTCGGACGTTTAACCGACTAAGCCACCCAGGCGCCCCTATCATAACATTTTTTAATGTTTATTTATATTTGATAGAGACAGAGACAGAGACAGAGCTGTCAGCACAGATCCTGACACGGGGTTTGAACCCAAGAACCCTGAGATCATGACCTGAGCTTTAGTCTGATGCTTCACTGACTGAGCCACCCAGGCGCCCCTATCATAATTACATTTGTAAGGATTACACAATAACTAATCAAAGGACTATGCCAAAATGTTCCTAATAATTGTTACTTTTTGTTTTCTTTTGTGGTTGTTTACATTTTCGCTGTTATCAAGAAGCCATTAAGCTCTCCTCCTCCTCCGCTGTTGCCACCTCCGGCCGCTGCTGGTGCTGCTCATATGCTAGTTGAGTGCAGACCTTGTACCTCTGATGCAGCGGCACCTGAAGAGATTCCAGCACTCACCATGGCCCATGAAGCCTAAGGAAGGAGTCAAGACTGAGAGCTGATCATATTAATTTGATGGTGACAGGATGGGATGGTTCTGTGGTGTGGTGTAAAATTAAGAAGCATATACCACTTCATAAACTAACGAAAGCCTTTTGTGAACAGCAGGATTTGTCAATGAGGCAGATCGATTCTGATTTGATGGGCGGATGCACCTGCACAGTTGGACATGGAGGATGGGATATGATTGATGTGCTCCAGCAGCAGACTGGAGGTGTCTACTGAAAAGGGAAACTACTTCACTCCAGGACTCTGTTCCTCCAGACGGAGAGGAGATTCTCCATTAGAAAACCACAGTTCGGTTCCACCACATCCTGACTACTTTAGTTTTCTCTATTCTTTCATTTTCCCCTTCCCCATTCCTTTATTGTACATAAAGTAACTGTGTACGTGCACAAGCATATTGCAGGTTGTTGTTGTTGTTGTTGTTGTTGTTTTTAACTAAATGGCCAATGTTATGTTTGGTGCATGTCAAATGGAGATTGGATGGAGAAAAATACTAGTTCTGTGAAAATACCCCCTTTCTCCATTAGTGGCATGCTCATTCAGCTCTTATTTTTTATTCCAGTAACTTTTGCTCTCGCTGTTTAACAGAAAAGGAACAACATAAAAATCCTTACATACCTTGTTTGATTGAAGAATTTTAATGTTTTTCTCCTATCATTGTAAAATCAAGGGCAATTTTATAACTTTTTTGTACGTAGCTGTTACATGTAGGGCACTCTGTCTTTAAGTGGGGATAAAGTTACTCTAAAAGAAATGAATCCTAGGTACTTTTCCCTTCCAAGTCAGCCTCTTATTGTTTAAACAAATTTCTTGTTTTAAAAAAGTCATTAAATAGATATTTGTTGAATGTCTACTATATGTAAGGATGTATTCAAGAGCACTAAGACACCTATTTGCTTAGATTTTTTTCGGGGGAAATTCAGATAAACATGAATGAAAAAGTACTATGGAGAGAGAGCAGAAAAGGTAGATTACATCTTGGAAAGAAGTTGAGGTGGGAAGGGTTAACCATTTAAAGTTTGCTTAGGGGCGCCTGGGTGGCTCAGTCTTTTAAGAGTCCAACTTCAGCTTAGGTCATAATCTCATGTGTCAGGCTCTGTGCTGACAGCTCAGAGCCTGGAGACTGCTCCAGATTCTGTGTCTCCCTCTCTCTCTCTCTGTCTCAAAAATAAATGAACATTAAAAAAACACTTTTGGGGGTGTCTGGATGGTTCAGTCAGTAGAGCATCTGACTCTTGATCTCAGGATCATGAGTTTGAGCCCCACAAAGGGGTAGAGATTGCTTTTAAAAGGTGGCTTAAATTGGGCATCTAGGTGGCTCCATGGGTTGGATGTTCAATTCTTGGTTTCAGCTGAGGTCATGATCTCACAGTTTGTGAGTTCAAGCCCTGTGTCTAGGTCCAAGCTGATAGCTTGGAGCCTGCTTGGGATTCTCTCTCTCTCCCTCTCTCTCTCTCTGCCCCTCCCCTGCTCTTCTGTGCTCTCTCTCTCTCTCTCTGAAAATAAATACAATTTTTAAAAATGACTTAAATAAAGGAAACCTTAAAAAAATAAATATGGGTGTCTGGCTGGCTTAGTCTGTAGAGTTTGTGACTCTTTTTTTTTTTTTATAATTTTTAAAATGATTTTTTATTTATTTCTGAGAGAGAGAGAGAGAGAGACAGTGTGAGCACGGGAGGGTCAGTGAGAGAGGGAGACACAGAATCTGAAGCAGGCTCCAGGCTCTGAGCTAGCTGTCAGCACAGAGACTGATGTCGGACTCGAACTCATGAACGGTGAGATTATGACCTGAACTGAAGTCGGATGCTTAACCAAATAAGCCACCCAAGCGCCCCTAGGGTTTGTGATTCTTGTCTTTAGGGTCGTGAGTTCAAGCCCCACACTGGGTCTTGAACCTACTTAAAATTTAAAAACACACACACACACATATATATATGTATACATACATGGATGTATACATGAAATAAACCCACAAACAACTAACTAAATAAATAAGATACCTGTGTAACTCCCACCCTTAGAAATATTTTTTTGGGGGGCACCTGAGTGGCTCAGTCAGTTGAGCGCCAACTCTTGATTTCAGCTCAGGTCATGATCTCACAGTTCTGGGATAGAGCCCCAAGAACCTGCTTGGGATTCTCTTTCTCTCTGTCCCTCCCCCTACCCATGCACACATACACTGTCCCTTTCTCTCAAAATAAGTAAACTTAAAAAATGTTTTTGGATTATGTTCTAAGGATAAAAGATTATTTCTTTTGCATCATATCCTTGTAAGAAGTGAGATCACTGGGACATAGGGTAGGAATATTAAAACTTTCTCAATGCATTGCTCAATTGCTCTCCCAAGGGCTTTACCAATTTACACCACCACCACCAGGAATTTGCCAGTTTCCCCGCTTTGACCACAGTTAATGTGGAACATTCTAATTAAAAAAGAAAACTTTGTCAGTTTAATGGGTAAGCCTGGATGTCCTTCTTTTATGACAGCATTTTATAGAGTCATTTACCTTTTTTTTTTTTTTGAGGTAATCTCTATATACAATGTGGGGATTGAATTCATGACCCGAGATCAAGAGTTGCATGCTCTGCTGACTGTCCCTATAGTCTTTTATCTTGACCACTTCAATATTTTTTTTAAGTTTATTTACTTAGAGAGAGAGAGAGAGAGAACAGAGGGGGAGGGGCAGAAACGGGGGTGGGGAGAGAGAGAATCCCAAGCAGTCTCCTTGGTCTGCTCTGAACAGGATGCAGGGCTCCATCTCAGGACCATGAGATCATAACCTGAGCCAAAATCAAGAGTCAGACATTTAACCAACTGAGCCACTCAGATGCCCCTTGACCACTTCAGTCTTTTGCACTTTTAAGTTTTTGAGCTATATTTGTTCTTTTCTGTTGCTCTGGGGTGTATAAGGCTGAGGTGGGTTGGTGGGGGAGATTAAGTGGCACACACACACACACACACACACACACAATCATGGGTATGATCACACTGGACATATACATATTTCCTGGTGTGAAAAAAAATGGGGATAAAATATCTGGAATCATAAAGGGCCAAGTACAGAGGAAACCAAATATTTTTAATCAGGGGACTTAGGTAGGTATTTCGTTGAATAGTGGTTGTATTTTGGCCCTTATGAGGGATAAAATGTTCCTTGGCTGAGGCTCATCTGGGCCTGTATGGTGCTGACCCTGTGCTATGTGCTCTACTTGGCTGGGCACACTCTTGGCACTGACTGGAAGGCAGAGCTACTTTTGGTCCCCAGTCTTGGGCAATTTGTGTCTATTTCTACTTTCTAAGACAGTCAGTACACAGGATCAGTGTCCCTGGCCCACATTAGGTCTGTCTGCCTCATAAGAAAAATGTTTCATTCATTAATTAATGTATGTATTTATGTTATCTGTTTATCCAATAATTTGTCTATCTGTCCATTTGGGCATGTGTTTATACATGATTGCATTCATTCATTCAATATACATTTATTAAGGTCAAGGTTTATGCCAGAGGGATCAATGATAACTAATTGGATAATTAAGTAGATAACTAAGTGGGCACTCAAGAAAAGGTCGTCGCTTTCAGGCACAGTTGTTGGTGTCCCGTAGACGGAGATCCGGGCAATGTACTGATCAACTCTTCTTGGTCCATTAACTTTGAACAAATAAACTCTTGTTTCACCACACCAAAGCCAAAATGTGCTGACTGAGCTTTCTTTACCAGGAAAATGGTGTTACATTTCTCTTTGTGATGGGAAAGGTTAGAACAACAATATGTGACCTTACAGCTCTGGGCACTGATTCTGCACTATGTCAGCTGTGAAAAAACAGATGTCCCTGCATTCAAGCGACACCCTTTATTTGGCAAGTGGATGTACCTTTATGCTTTCTTTTAAAAGGATGAGATTTATTTATTTATTTATTTATTTTAAAAAGTTTATTGGCTTATTTTGAGAGCACGAGCAGGGCAGGGGAAAACAGAGAGGGAAAGAGAGAATCCCAACCAGGTTCTGTACTGATATCAAGGAGCCTGACTTGGGGATCGAGCTTGTGAACCTCGAGACCATGCCCTAAGCTGAAACTAAGTGTTGGATACTTAAGTGACTAAGCCACCCAGGCACCGTGAGGGGCATTTTTTTTTTAAAAAAGCAAAATTCAGACACTCTGTCCTTAAGGAGTTTATAATCCAGTTGAAGTAATGAGGCCAGTCCACACAGGGTTATAGAGCATAGAACCACAGAATGTTTTCTTTTTACTGAAGGCTGCCATCTGGGCTTAAATTCCCTACCAAGGTGGAACTCTCCCTTCACACTGTAAGTGGTCTTTTCAGCTTTTTTATTATTAAAAAAACATTTTTTTAATGTTTATTTTTGAGAGAGAGACAGAGACAGAGCTCGAGTGGGGGAGGGGCAGAGAGAGGAAGTCACAGAATCTGAAGCAGGTTCCAGGCTCAGAACTGTCAGCATAGAGCCCTATGTGGGGCTCAAACCCACAAACTGTGATATCATAACCTGAGTTGAAATTGGCAGCTTAACTGACTGAGCCACCCAGGTGCCCCAGCCTTTTCAGCTTTGTACCAACACTTTTCTGGTGAAGAACCTACTATGTGTTTTATTTTTTTTAATTAAAATTTTTTTTTAAAGATTATTTATTTATTTTGAGAGAAAGTGAGAGAGAGCTTATGTATGTGTGATCAGAGGAGGGACAGAGAGAGGGGGAAAAAACCGGGCAGGCACCACCCTCTCAGTGTGGAGCCTGACTCGAGACTTGAACTCATGAAATCAAGTTAGAGTACACTTAACCCAACTGAACCACCCAGGTGCCCTTGTTTTTAAATAGAAAAGTAACTGCTTAATGTAACGTATTGAAACAATATGGAAAAGCATAAAAAGTAAAAAGCTAAACTTCACCTGGAATCTCTCACCTTATCCCACCATTGATAAGAACTATTACAGGATGGTGAGGATGCCATTTTCAATACTTATACAAATACATATATTAATATTTTCACTCCATGATTTTGATTGTAATCTATTTTTAAATTAGATAATATTTGAACAATATAAAAATTTAAAGAAAATCAAATGGTATTAAAGAATATACAAGGAAGAGAAGTCTCTCTTCCCTCCCCATCTTTCTCCTTCAAGTCCCTCAGTTCACCTCTGGGTAAAGCCACTGCCATTTTCATGTGTAGTCTTCTAGAGATAGTCTATGCTTTTTACATACACACATGTTCATTTTTTAAAAGTAAGCTCTATGCCTAATGTGGGACTTAAACTCATGACCCCAAGATTAAGAGTCTCATGCTCTATCAGCTGAGGCAGCCAGGTGTCCTTTGATATGTATTTTGGTTTTTTTAAATTTTTTGTAATGTTTATTTATTTTAGAGACAGAACATAAATGCCAGTGGGGGGAAGCGGGCGGGGTTGGGGGAGGGATGGCGAGTAGAGGCAGGGAGAGAGGGAGACATAGAATCCAAAGCAGGCTCCAGGCTCTGAGCTATCAGCACAGAGCTGGACCTGGACTCAAACTCATGAACCATGAGATCATGACCTGAGCTGAAGTCAGATGCTTAACCTACTGAGCCATCCAGGCACCCCTAAAAAAACAAAATCTTGAAAAGAAAAAAAAGAATGGTGATTACTATAGACTGAGAGTGGAAGAAATGGGGAGATATTGGTCAAAGGGTACAAATTTTCAGCTATAAGATAAATTCTGGAAACCTAATGTATACCATGGTGACTAGAATTCATAATAATACATTATATACTTGGTGACTAGAATTCATAATAATATATTATATACTTGAGGGGCGCCTGGGTGGCACAGTCTGTTAAACTTCCTACTTGATTTCAGCTCAGGTCGTGATCTCATGGTTCATGTGTTGACATCACAGAGCCTGCTTGGGATTCTCTTTGTTCCCTCTGTCTGCCCTTTCTGCCACCCTTTCCGCCACCCTGTCTCTCTCTCAAAAGCAAATAAATAAACATTAAAAAAAAGAACGTATTGTATACTTGAAATTTGTTGAGAGTAGATCTCAGCACCAAAAAAAGGATTACTAGATGAGTGGATGAATATGTTAATTGGCTTGATTGTGCTAATCGTTTCACAATGTATATGTGTATCAAAACATGTATATCTTAAATATACATGATTTCAGTTTTCAACCATAGTCTGATAAAGATTGGGTACAAAAGCTGGAGGTTATTCATATTTTCCTCTAGAGCTTCTTGATTTATGTATTTATGTGTCTGTCTGTTTTACAATACTGAAGAAGGCTTGTCCACAGCAAGATGTTATATATATATAACATATGTATATGATATATACATATGTTATATATCATATATATAAATTCTCTGGTGTTTCCTTCTGATATCTTTTTTCTTTCAGTTTTCACATTTCAGCCTTTCCTCCATCTAGAATTTATATTTGCTATAAAGTATGGGGCAATGTCCAATTTAATTTTTTTCCAGGTTGCTCTTCAGTTTCTCCAAGGCCTTTTATTGAATAATTTATCTTTTCCCAACTGATCTAGGATGCTGTTTTTTTTAAAGCAGTCTCCATACCCAACATGGGGCTTGAACTCACAATCTTGTGATTAAGAGATGCAGGCTCTATGGACTGAGCCAGTCAGGTGCCCAAGAATACTATCTTTATAATAAATATATAAAAATTATAGATATAATTTTACACATATATGTTTAATTGTTTATTTATTTGAAAGAGAGAGACAGCGAGCAGAGGAGGGGCAGAGGGAGAAAATCTCAAGCAAGTTCTGCCTTGTTAGCACTGAGCCCAATGTGGGGCTCGATCTCACAAAACTGAGAGATCATGACCTGAGCAGAAATGAAGAGTTGGATGCTTAACTGCATGAGCCACCCAGGGGCTCCTAATTTTATTTATTATTTATTATTTATTTTAGAGAAAGAGAGAGCACAAGCAGGGGAGAGGAGCAGAGAGAGAGAATCCCAAGCAGGCTCCACACTCATTGTGGAGCCTGACTCCCCTGGGGCTTGATATTATGACCTAGGATCATGACCTGAGCCAAAATCAAGAGTCAGATGCTCAACTAACTGATCCACCCAAGGACCTCTGGGTTATTGTTATTTTTAAAGATTACTTATTTTTTGAGAAAGAGAGAGAGAGCACGTGAGCAGAGGAGGGGCCAAGAGAGAGAAAGACAGAAGATCTGAAGCAGGCGCCAGGATGACAGCAGAGAACCCCACGTGGGGCTAGAACTCACAAACCCAAGAGATCATTTCCTGAGCTGAAGTCAGACTCTTAACTGACTGAGCAACCCAGGTGCCCTACACCTCTGGGCTTTTAATTTTGGTTCATGGCTCTATCTGACTAGTTACATTCCTATACTATATTATTTTAATTATTCTATGTTTAATATGCTTAATATCTAGAAAGAAGTAGTCTGCTTTTTTTCAGAATTATTTTTCAGAATTTTCTCAGATATTCTTGGAGTATTAATTTAAAAAATTTGTCTAGTTAGGGGGAGCCCTTGTCTGGCTCGGTCAGAAGAGCATGCAACTATTGATCTCAGTGTCCTGAGTTCAAGCCCCACTTTGGGTGTGGAGACTACTAAAAATAAATAAATAAATAAACAAACATTAAAAAAATAAATAATAATTGTCTTGTTAAGGAAACTCGATTCTTTTAAAAGTGCATTTTAAAAATGTTTTATTTATTTCTGAGAAAGAGAGAGCATGAGCAGGAGAGGGGCAGAGAGAGGGAGACAGAAGATCTGAAGTGTGATTTGCATAGACAACAGTGAGCCCAATGTGGGGCTTGAACTCAGGAACTGTAAGATCATGACCTGAGCTGAAGTTCGACACTCAACCGACAGAACCATCTAGGCATCAAGAAAACTTGGTATTTTAATCATGGTTATGTTAAGTGTGTAGATTAATTTATTGTGACTTGACATCTTTATAATATTGAGTCTTCCTGTCTAGTATGTATATTTTCTACCTCCTACCAGACTACTTTCTGAGGCAACTTATTCCATCATTAGATAGTTCTCCTAATTTTTCAAGTTCTTCCTTGTTTTGAAGTACATGTCTTTCTGTATATTTTTTTGTCAATGGTTCTACTTTTGTCCCTTGAAACTATACATGTGTTAAAATGTAAAGTGTTTAACATGATCTTCAAAAACCTACATTAGCATGTCCTAACCTTCAACATCATGGAACACAAAGGAAATTATAATACATACACAGAACACAGGTAAGTAGATAGAACTTTTTTCTGTCCAAGGTGATGGTGGTAGGGAGAGAATCAGGTTTTCCAAGGTCCTACTTCTGCTTTGGTGAGGGCTGAGGTGACAGACTGTTGAGATCATGTGAATCTCCCTGGGGAACATCATCAGGGAGCCTCTTCACAAGCCATTCTACTCCTTACCCATCTGTGCCTTTCTCATTTCTTTAGGACCTGCTTTTCTTTCCTATACCTTAAAAATACCAAACACATTCTTGTTTTAGGCACTTTGCATTTGCTGTTCCTAATGCCTGGAGTGCAATAGCTCCAGAATATCACACATTTGGCTCCTCATCTTTTTTTTTTCTTTAAGTAAGCTCTATGCCCAACATAGGGCTTGAAGTCACCACCCTGAGATCAAAAGTCACATGTTCCACTGACTGAGCCAACCAGGCTCCTCTGCTCCTTATTCTTTTTTTTAAGGTTTTATTTAACTATTTATTAAGTTTATTTATTTATTTTGAGAGAGAGAAGAGGGGGAGGGGAGAGAAGGAGAGAGAAGCCCAAGCAGACTCCTTGTTGCCAGTGCAAAGCCCCATGTGGGGCTCTGTCCCACAAACTGTGAGATCATGACTTGAGCCGAAATCAAGAGTCAGACACTTAACCATCTGAGCCACCCAAGTGTCCCAAGAGTTTATTTTATTATTAAATAAATTTTTAAAAAAATTTTTTTTGAGAGATAGAGAGGCAAAAAGAGAGGGAGACACAAAATCCAAAGCAGGCTCCAGGCTCTGAGCTGTCAGCACAGAACCCAAGGCAGGGCTCCAACTTACAAACCTAAGATCATGACCTGAGCTGAAGCTGGATGGTCAACTGGCTGAGCCACCCAGGCCTCCTCCCCACCACAATTTTATTTTTTAAATAATCTCTACACCCAGCATGGGGCTTGACCTTACAACCCCAAGATCAAGGATTGCATGCTCTACCAACAGAACCAGGCAGGCTCCCTCTCCTCATTCTTCAGAGCACTAGACTACTATACCTAAGAGTAGCCCTCTTTTGCCCCAAGTGATGTTATTCTTTTGGTGACACATATCAGCTTTAGAAAGTTCCAGATGATTTGTGTGTTCATTATCTCGTTCCCCACCACCAGAATGTAAGCTCCAAAAGTTTTGTCTGTTTTGTTCTCTTCTATCTGTAGAGCCTTACCAGTGCCCCACACAGGCCCTCAATAAATATTTGCCATGTGAATGAGTGGATGAGCTTTGTAGCAGTTATGACTTCTGCTGTCTCCCTCTCTAATACTTTTTTTGGCTGTCCTGGCCACAGAGAGACCACGGGACCTTATCATCCCCTCTGCAGAATCCAGATATACTGTGTCAGCAGTATTCTCGGAACCCATTCAGTTTAGTAACCCTATCAAAAACGGAAATGAAGTTAGCTTGGTGGGAAATGAGGTCAGTTTGGCAACTGATGGTGAAACATGTGAAAAATGTGGGAGTTCATAGTTTGAGTTAACAATGTAAGACACATCCTATGGCAGAGTGAAAAGAAGATCAAATGGACCATGAGCTGAGTGGGGCAATTTGGGCTCAGAGAGGAAAGATCCTTATAAACTAGTGATTGATTCCTTTCTGTATAACTGGGGCAGGTGAATGTGTAGTGGAGCATTGCTGAGTCCTCCCAACCTGAGATAAGGATCTCTAAGGGCATCTGTAGGATGTGGCTTTGGCCAAAATCAATAAGCACCGTTTGTTAAGCCTCACATACCCTGTGTTATGCATCTGTTATCTCTACTTCTCTTAATACCCCTGTCAAATAGGAAATATCATCAGAGAGAGTGATACAGAAACTTAAATGAGTAAAGGACCTACCGAAGGTCACAGGGTATCTGATAAGGCAGGGAGTCAATCCAGGCCCTCCACCCCTGTGCAGGCCCCCTTCCTTTCTTTTTTCTCTGCTAAGTGCAAAAAACAATGCAAATCTATGGCTCTAGTGAATTCTTTTGCAAGTAAACATTGGATCTATCTAGTGAAAGTATACAAGGCTTTGTTAATTCTGAAATGTTATATTTGAGTCCTTGGAATTATTCTTGTGAATGGACTACTAACAGAAATAGAGATTAGTCAAAGCACCCCTTGATGGCTCAGTTGGTTAAGGGGCCCAGTCTTGATTTCCGCTCAGGTCATGATCTAACAGTTCATGGGATTGAGCCCTGACTTGGGCTGTGTGCTGACAGTGTGGATCCTGCTTGGGATTCTCTCTTTCCCTCTCTTTCTGCCCCTCCCCTGCTCACGTGTGTGCATGTGTGCACACACACTCTCTCTCTCTCTCAAAAATAAACATGAAAAAAAATAAAATAAAGTATTTTAAAAAGTAAGATGAGTCAGTGTAAAAAAATCTATCAAAATATCTCTGGTAGTTATCAGAGATGATCAGCATTCCCAAATTTCCATGTGTCACAGTCTCTCAAGACCTCATAGGCATAAAAGCTAATTAATGGAATATATCCATAGATGAAAATAATGATGCTTTTAAAATAGAAGAAAGATACAGTTGAGCTAATTAACCTCCTGTTTTGTCCCTATTTTTCCAAAATTTGTGGAAACAATGATGCAATTATAACAAGAAAGAACAGAGGCCAATGAAAATTAGACTTCCATGTGGAGGTCATTTAGTTGTTTAATTGCAGGCTCATATCTTCCCATTTCTTCTGGATAACCAAAGCCACTGGCTGCCTCCCCTACCCCCACCCCCACCCCCCACACTCTAAGCCCCAAGTCTTACACTAGAATGTTTGAACTGGCACTAAGAAAAGGAGTGAAGTTCTTGGGTGGGGTAGTTGGGAGATGTGGTCTGAAAACTGTCAACAGCTATTCTTGAATTCACTTGTAGGAACTTGTCTGAGGGAGAGTGGAGTTGACTTGAAGAGAGATGTACAGACAAGAGAAAGAAGAAGAGAAGGAGAGGGAGCCAGTGTTAGTTACACTTGTCCTTGAGGCTCTTTCTGTAGTTGTCTAAGCTAGTTGAGTTGGGTATCTTCACCTGTAGCCAGGAGTCTGACTGTTTACTTTATTCATTCTAAACACCTCAACCATCAGCTTCCTATTGGCTGTTTAAATTGCAACTCCTCTGATCTAGTGAGAATTCTGTTCTGGTGTTTTGGGGTGTGTGTGTGTGTGTGTGTGTGTGTGTGTGTGTGTGTGTGTCTTCACCCATTTTCTCCCAAGAAATCTTCCCTTCCAGGCTCTGCTTTTACCAGCGATGTATTCTCAGGGACGATAAATAAGTTTTAGTACTCACTTTGTTGAAATAAAGTTAGTTCTACCTCATCTGTTTAACAAGATCCTTTTTTTTTTTTTTTTCAGTTCCCATCTAATACTGAATGTGGGCTAGGCTTAGAGAGTCAACTGTGGACTAGTAAATAAAGCACTAGAACAGGAGTCGGGACATAGGGGGCTTGCAAATTATCTTTTACTTTATTTATTGTTATTTTTTAAGGTTTATTTATTTATGTAGTATTTTCTACACCCAATGTAGGGCTTGAACTCGTGACACTGAGATCAAGAGTCGCATGCCCTTCCATCTGAGCCAGCCAGACTCCCTGAAACCTTGATCTTTTAGTCTGACTGTGTGACCTTGAGCAAATTTCTTGAACAGTTTTGAATTTGTCCTCATTTGTTAAATGAAATGAATGTGCAAGCATCTCATACAGTGCTTGGTATATACTGCATGCTCAGGAAATGTTTGCTAAATGAATAATGTAATGAAGGAATTGAATCACAGTATCCCTTTTTGAGTCTACCATAAGGGCCGTAAATTCCCTTTGGTCTTTAGAGCTCTACCCAATTTCTTAGCCCATTGACATCAAAGGTCATACCCCTCCAGTTTGTTCAAATTTCAAAGCCCTAAAAGAGAGCATTTGAATGGCAGACTTTATGTCACATGCACCATGGGGTCAATGAGAGGAGGTTTCTACTGGAAGGATATTTTAGGCTTACCTACACCTTCTTTAGTGAGGAGATTTTTGGATTAACTAATTAAATCATGCTGGGGGACTACTAATAAAGGCTAATTTACCATAAAAATTATCACAATATCCTTGAAAAAAATCATATATATTCATGGAGAGGTACCTGGCTGGCTCAGTCAGTAGAGCATGCCACTCTTGAGCCCCATGTTGGGCATGCAGCTTATTTACAAAAATAGAAATAAAAAACAGATATATTCGTAGAGTCAATTATTTGGATTATTTGTGACTTTTCCCTACTCCTTCCAGGAGAACCATCAGAATTGACAACACAAACTCAACAGCTTTGCCATCAACAGTAAACATTTATGAAACTCCTCACTTTGGTAGAAGAGCTGGAAAAATATAGAGGTGGTAGGAATCACAAAGATCTTGGCCATGCCAAAGACAATCTTACTGCAATAGTGTGCATTTACAAATCAGCAGGTATGTTTACTAAAGATACTGCTAACATCTTTTAGGGTCTAGGGGATTCAGGGTCTATGTGGCTCAGGCAGGTAAGCGTCTGACTCTTGATTTCAGTTTAGGTCTTGATCTCAGAGTCCTGAGTTCAAGCCCCATTCTAGGCTCCGTATTGGGCCTAAAACCTTCAAAGGAAAAAACAGTTAAAATCTTTTAGAGTCTAGACTGGGGTGGGGCAGAGGACCATTCTACTTTAAGGAAAGGGGTTGCATTTAAAATTTTTCCAAGTTTTATCGAGGTATAAGTGATATATAACGTTGTATTAGAGTAAAGTGTACAACATACAACACAAAAATGGATACTCAGATCAATGGAGCAGAATAGAGAACCTGGAAATGGACCCACAAACATATGGCCAAGTAATCTTTGACAAAGCAGGAAAGAATATCCAATGGAGTAAAAACAGTCTCTCAGCAAGTGGTGCTGGGAACACTGGGCAGCGATATGAAGAAAAATGAACCTGGATCACTTTCTGACACCATACACAAAAAGAAACTCAAAATGGATGAAAGACCTCAATGTAAGACAGAAAGCCATCAAAATCCTCGAGGAGAAAGCAGGCAAAAACCTCTTTGACCTTGGCTGCAGCAACTTCTTACTCAACACATCTCCAGATGCAAGGGAAACAAAAGCAAAAATGAACTATTGGGACCAAATCAAAATATAAACTTCTGCACAGTGAAGGAAACAATCAGCAAAACTAAAAGGCAACCAATGGAATGAAAAGAAGATATTTGCAAACAACATATCAGATAAAGGGTTAGTATCCAAAATTTATAAAGAATGTATCAAACTCAACACCCCAAAACAAATAATCCAGTGAAGAAATGGGCAAAAGACATGAATAGACACTTCTCTAAAGAAGACATCCAGATGGCAAACCGATGCATGAAAAGATGCTCACCATCACTCATCATCAGGGAAATACAAATCGAAACCACAATGAGATACCACCTCACACCCATCAGAATGGCTAACAACAACTCAGGCAATGACAGATGTTGGCAAGATGTGGAGAAAGGGGATCTCTTTTGCACTGCTGGTGAGAATGCAAACTGGTGCAGCCACTCTGGAAAACAGTCTGGAAGTTCCTCAAAAAATTAAAAATAGAACTATCTTACAACCCAGCATTGCACTACTAGGTATTTATCCTAGGGATACAGGTATGCTGTTTCAGAGGGGCACATGCACCCCAATGTTTATAGCAGCACTATCAACAATAGCCAAAGTATGGAAAAAACACAAATGTCCATCGACAGATGAGTGGATAAAGAAGATGTAGTATATATATACAATGGAATATTACCCAGCAATCAAAAAGAATGAAATATTGCCATTTGCAACTATGTGGATGGAACTAGAGGGTATCATGCTAAGTGAATTAGACAGAGAAAGAGAAATATCATATGACTTCACTCATATGAGGACTTTAAGACACAGAAGAGATGCATCTAAGGGAAGGGAAGCAAAAATAATATAAAAACAAGGAGACGGACAAAACAAAAAGACTCTTAAATATGGAGAAGAAACAGAGGGTTACTGGAGGGGTTGTGAGAGGGGTGGATGGGCTAAATGGGTAAGGGGCATTAAGGAATCTAGTCTTGAAATCATTGTTGCACCATATGCTAACTAACTTGGATGTAAATTAAAAAAATAAATTTAAGAAAAAGGTAAAAAAAGTAAAGTGTACAACACAACTATTTGATACGTATATATTGCAAAATGGTTACTGGAAAGAGATTTTAAAACATTTCACAGTAGTGGTCACTTTCCTTTTCTGTTCTGTAATCAGTTCTTTTGCCTCCTTCCTGACTCATAAACTAAATGTTTGTTTCCTCTTATTATAAACTTACCCATAGATTCTTATCCCATACTGTGCAGAATTACAATGCGATTATAGTCAGATGCCAATGCAATTGGTGGTTCCCCTTCCATCCTCCATAATGCCTAGACCTCACCTACTTGCTGGTTCTGCGCCAGGCAGTTCTGTTTCGCAGTGGCTGCTGGGGCCTGAAGGATGCTGCGGGCAGTCTTCTGGCTAAGACCCACACCCAAGCCCGACCCCCTCCTGCTCTTCATTGTCCAAGTCTAAAGGAGCATTGTTCAAGAGTCTTTTGTAAACCACAAGTGTGGATTTACTCTTGATGTTTAAGTAAACACTCTCCCAACTGAACTAGGCTAAAGTGCAAGGTTTCTCTACTGCAGAAAGCACTTTGAGCCAGAACCCCCCACCTCCCGTCCCCACCCCAGCCCCCGCTCTCCAACTCATGCTATTCTGCAACTGAGATGAAGGGTGCAAAGTTCAGTCTCCGTGGAGTCTGGATCCGGATTCCCGGCAGTGTGGAGCCTCACCTTGGTTAACTTCCTTTACTAATTGTGTTCCAGCAGTTCTTTTCAACAACCTAGTCAGCCATACTCAGGGGCTCCTTGGCGCCCCAGTTTGATCCCTGGATCACCAGCCCGGCATCTTGGTGTCTCTTCTGCTTATCATGTGACCCAAAGTAGTCTGAAGCTGGTAATACCAAAGTAGTGGCTCTCCCTAAACCATTCCTTTGCCCTGGGGCTAGATGAGTTTCTGGCTTAGTGATCAGCAAGGGAGAGTCCTTCCAGAGCTCAGGACTTTGACTTTCACTCAGAGGCAGAACCTGAATGAAAATATTAACTTTAATGGAAGAGGGAGAATTCCACAGTAGATAACTTGTAGAGAAAGTTAAAGTGAAGAAAGAAAGATAAACAATTTGAATACTGTTCAATCTGTATCAGGGTTAAAAAATTAGTTACACAAAGAAAATGAATTGAAAAGATTTATATTAAAATGTTGACAGTTTTGGGGTGCCTGACTGGCTCAGTCTGTGGAGCATGTGACTCTTGATCTCCAGGTTGTGAGTTTGAGCCCCTCCTTAGGGTTCACAGATCACTTAAAAAAATAAAATCTTGGGGCGCCTGCATGGCTCAGTCAGTTAAGTGTCTGACTCTTGATTTGGCTCAGCTCATGATCTCAGAGCTCATGGGTTCGAGTCCCACATCCGGCTTTGTGCTGACAGTGCAGAGCCTACTTCAGATTCACTTTCCCTCTCTCTCTGCCCCTTCCCTGCTTGTGCTCTCTGTCTCTCAAAATAAATAAACTGGAAAAAAAAAAAAGATTTTAAAAAAGAAATAAAATCTTTTTTAAAATGTTGACAGATTTTCTCTTGATGGTGGAATTACAGGGGAGTCTGGCTGGCCAAGTCCGTAGAGGATTGGACTCATGATCTTGGAGTCTGAGTTTGATCCTCACATTAGGGGTAAACTTATACTTTAAAAAATTAAAAAAGAAAAAAATTAAAAATATTTTTTAAATGTTTATTTATTTTTAAGAGACAGACAGAACATGAGTGGGAAGGGGCAGAGAGAGAGGGAGACAGAATCTGAAGCAGGTTTCAGGCTGGAAGCTGTCAGCACAGAGTCCAATGTGGGGTTTGAACCCATGAAACGATCATGACCTGAGCCGAAGTTGGTCGTTCAACTGACTGAGCCACCCAGTCACCCTGAAAAAGAAATTTTTTTTTAATGATTGGATTACACCTGTTTTTTTTTCTTTTGTATCTATCCTATCAGTCAATATTAACTTTTCCTTTTTGAATTCATTTTTTAAATCACAAAAATAATGTAAACTCATTGCAATATTTTCAAATCACACTGGAAAATACATATAAGAAGTGAAAGCATCACTTTACCCAAGGATCAATTCTAGTACCATCCCAAGTTTATAGCTACTGATAAAAGTTTATTGTATAATTGCACATGCGTGCATTTATATGTTTAAATAAGGATATATATGTGTGTGTAGATATATGTATTTAAATATATGATTAGGTTTTTTTTCTTAATACTATGTATATATTGAAGACTTCAACATCAGCCATATTTCATTCTTTTAAAAAGGTGAAAGATTTATACGATCTGAAGAGAAACCAGAGTATATATTTCATTCTTTTAAATTACTGTTTAGGATTTTACAGCATGAATGTATTGTTATTTGACTAAATTTGACTAAATAGGTCATTTCAAATATTTTGCAATAACAAACTATGCCGCATTCAAGATTATTGCATTTACTTCCCTGTATACATGTGCATTTCTTTAAGATCAGTTTAGAGATGTAAAGTTTATGGGCCAAGATATGTCCACTTAGGGACCTGGGTGGCATAGTTGGTTAAGTGTCCAACTCTTGATTTTGGCTCAGGTCATGATCCCATGGTGGTGGGATTGAGCTCTGGGTAGGGCTCCACACTGAGTGTGGAGCTTGCTTAAGATTCTCTCTCTCTTTCTCTCTCTCTCTTTCTTTCCCTCTGCCCCTCTCCCTTACTTACACATAGGTTCTCTCTCTCCCTAAAAAAAAAAAAAAAAAATGACCACTTAAATTCTAGAAAGAACTTGCTAAGCTCCTTTACCAATTTTTTTTTCTGTTCACTGATAAAATAGAGTACCCATTCTTCCACAGCTTGACCAGTAATGGATATTATTGATGTTTATATTCTTTTGAAAAATATTTATTTATTTATTTATTTATTTATTTATTTATTTATTTATAAGTAAGCTCTACACCCAGAATGGGGCTGGAACTCATGACCCCTAGATACAGAGTTGCATGCTCTACTAACTGAACCAGCCAGGTGCTCCTGATGTTTAAATCCTTTTCCCCCCTTTTTCTCAAAGTTTATTTATTTATTTATTTTTTAATGTTTTTTTTTTTTAATTTATTTCTAGGAGAGAGAGAGAGAGACAGCGTGAGCAGGGGAGGGTCAGAGAGAGAGGGAGTCACAGACTGAAACAGACTGCAGGATCTGAGCTGGTAGTCAGCACAGAGCCCGACGCGGGGCTCAAACCCACGAACCGCGAGATCATGACCTAAGCGAAAGTCGGACGTCTAACCGACTAAGCCACCCAGGCGCCCCTTATTTATTTATTTTGAGAGAGAGAGAAAGAGAAAGAGAGAGAGCAGGGGAGGGCAGAGAGACTCCCATGCAGGCTTCTCACTGCCAGTGTAGATCCTGAAGTGGGGCTCAAACCCACTAACTGTGAGATCATAACCTGAGCTGAAGTTAAATCCAGACACTTAACCAACTGAGCCATCTAGGCACCCCTCTTCTTTATTCATTATATACCTTGTGTATTAGTGATTTAGATGTTTATACGCATTTCAAATATATTGCATAATATCTCTTCTCTCATCCCGTCCAGATGTTGTTTCTGAGCATGCTTCTCGATAAACCTCCTGCACACAAGTCTGTCTCCGAATCTACTTCCTGGGGGTATATGGACTACGACAACTGACAATAAATTATTGTTGATGAAGAATAGGTGGGTCCTTCACATTTTGCTCTGTTATGTAAACTTGAGTTATTTATTTATTTATAAGATTTTATTTTTTTAAAGATTTTTTTCTAAGTAATCTCTACAGCCAATGTGGGGCTCAAACTCATGACCCCAATATCAATAGTTGCACGCTCCACAGACTATACCAGCCAGGCACCCCTTGAGTAATTTATTTATAAGAATCCATTGTATAATTTTGAATGTGTGCATGGGTATGGATGTGTATGTGTAAGTAGGTTCCATGTCCAACATGGGGTTTGAACTTATGATCCCAAGATCAAGAGTCACAGGCTCTACTGAGTGAGCCAGCCAGGCACCCTGTGAATTTGTGTTGAAATACTACACTGAATAGGGGACACCTGGCTGGTTCAGTCTGAAGATCAAGCAACTCTTAATTGGGTCATGAGTTCAAGCCCCATTTTGGGTGTAGATATTACTTAAATAAATAAAACTTTAAAAAATGATATATTTTTAAAAATCTTAAGAAAAAATAAAAAATAAATGCTACCATTGAATAGGAAATGCAATAATGTTGCCCTGATTTTTTAAAACATCTGTAAGCCCAACATGGAGCTTGTACTCACAAACCCAAGATTAAGAGTTTGCATGCTCCACCAATTTAGCCAGCCATGTTGAGCTAACTTTAAAAATAGAAACCCTCATGATGAGGGAGCATGGGGCAGCCTGAGGGCAAAATACAGGCAGGCATACACACACACACACACACACACACACACACACACACACCACCTCAGGTGAAATATGTGTGATATTCCTCAGACACTCCTGGCTACCCAAGAACAAAGGAAAGGGGTTTAAGTGCTTGCCATGGTGATGTGGGAAACTAAGGCAAATGACAAATTAAATTCCCTTTACTGCCTACAGCCCGTTGACAAGTCCTTGAGACGAGCAGAGTTGACTTCCTTTTAGGAGCTCAGCTACCTCAAGGATGATACTTTGCTGGGGGCAAAAAGAGAATCTTAGCTTGACATTATCTCAACCTCAAGGATCCTGTAAGTCCACTTCTTTTATCTCAACTTCTCCAGGATTTATGCTGACAATCATACTCCAAGCTTATGCTACACCTCCGCCCATACATGTCTGAAGTGTCTCATGACTGAGGTTTTATTAAACAGTAATAAGTGACATTTCCCCCACAACAGCTAGCCCCTCAAGGTCCTGGAAACCTTGCTTCCAAAATAACTTACAGACTTACTCCATCCCTGATTCCTCCCAACCTAAGGGTATATGATGGTTACCCCTCACAACCCCAGTGCCCCTCTTCCTACCCATGGGTCCTGTCCCCATGCTTTAATAAAATCACCCTTTAAAAAAATTCTGTATTTTATTACTGAAATACATTGTCCTACCCACACCATCCCACAGTAAAAATCTTACCTAGATTCCCCATCTTTCCCCTTAGGCCCCCAGTCAGCCCAGCACAAGTTCTCCAGAATTCTCTGCCCACTGGCCGTTTTGGAGTGTGTCCATTGGGTAGCCATGTGGAAACCACCTGGTACCTTTGTGGAGAAAATAGAGGGCATGAGGGAGCCCCAGGAGGAGCTTATTTGAGGACCTTGGCCGCTTGCTCATAAGCCAGCTCCATCTTATCATCTGGAGAGATGGAGGCAAATTCTTCCCGAGTGTAGGCATTGTGCCAGTGTTGATGCACTCCGCGGACCACCTTGGGGATAGAGAAATCCCTGTACTTCCCACATACCACCTGTACTATGTGGAGCTTTGGCAACACATTGTAGTTCAGCCAGAGTGAGCTCATTGCCATCCAGAAACTTCCTCTGAGAGATACCTTCATCTTCAGCACTGGTCTCATCTACTTCTCCAGGGAGTGGGGATGTCCAGTGTTTGTTTAAAACTTTCAGGGCTTTCAGGAGCCCCTTCTCCAGATTTTCATTGAGGACTGGGTTCAAATTCTTGACGTAAGCAGAAAATTTGGCAAATATGTCCAGCCCACCCATGTTGGATCCAGGGTTCAGAGCTGCCAGCTTGGGGTACCTGGGAGGGCACAGCACTGTCTCCAGAAAGTTCTCCATCTTGTTGATGTCTGCATGCACTTCAGTGCCATACAGCAGGAATGAAAGCTGCCCTCCTGGGTACCACTTCTGTACCATCTAAGTCCACCTCTGGGTGACTCCCTTGCACCAGAGTACCATGAACAGTCTCTGGGAGAAGGGGCAGTTCCCAATCCTGGCCCCATCACTGCTGGCCTTCATGAACAATTCGACCTGTGCTTCTTCTTCTGCAATGGTTGCCACTGGGACCCGGAAGCAGCTGGTGCTGGGGAAACTCTAAAATCACCTTTTTCTACCAAAGATGTCTTCAAGAATTCTTTCTTGACCATCAGCTCCGGACCACCCCACCAGCACCCTTGTATACCTTTCTTCTCACCCAGTGGTCTCACTGCCATACAAGAGTCATTTCATTTCTATTTATTTCCCTGAATGGGAATCACAGAGAGTCCATGTTTTTGCCAGGCTTGCTGTGGTGCAAAGAACCACATAGAAATGCAAAGACTTCTCATAAAGGTGGATCTTTCACTGCTCTATAAAGATGATTAAAAAACAAAACCAGTCCAAACAAGGCACAGATGAGCAAGAACAAGCATTCAGAGAACTGTGACAGCCATTGGGCCAGGCTTGGGGCCAGAGAGGAGTTAGTTGTTTTGCCTTAAAAAGAAAATTCCTGGAGGAAGTTTGCCTAACATCACAAAGCCTCTGAGCCAAAGTACCAGAAGTGAAACCCAGGGGCCTGAGCCCTAAAAAATAAAATAAAATTGTCATTTTCTCCTTTCTTTCTTTCTTTCTTTCTTTCTTTCTTTCTTTCTTTCTTCCTTCCTTCCTTCCTTCCTTCCTTCCTTTCTTTCTTTCTTTCTTTCTTTCTTGGGAGAGAGAGAGAGAGAGAGAGCCCATGCAGAAGGAGGAGGAGGAGCAGACAGAGGGAGAGAGAGAGAATCTTAAGCAGGCTCCACCTTGGGCATAGAGCCAGACTCAGAGCTCAATCTCACCACTGTGAAATCACGACCTGAGCTGAAATCGAGTCAGATGCTTATCCGACTGAGCCCCCAAGGTGCCCCAGAGGTCTATTTTCAAGTTACTCTGGGGACTGATCTCCAGAAGCTGTGGGGAAACACTATTGCACCCTACTCTCACACATCCACCAAATTCCCCTTCAGTCTGTATCTCAGGTTGGCCAAAGAACAATCAACCACAAGTAGAGTGGTTGGAAACCTCCCTCAAAAATGAGGAACTTCAAAATTGAGGAGTCTATGTTTGTTGTTCCAGGACAATTGTGCTTTATTCTGACCCAAACAAACCTTATGCAACCCTAAATGCAGAAAATAACAAGTGTTGATGAGGAAGTAGATAAACTGGAAACTTTGTGTTTTGTTGGTAAGAATGTAAAATGTTACAGGTGCTGTGAAAAACAGTATGGCAGTTACCATATGATCCAGAAATCCCACTTCATGGATATACCCCAGAGAACTGAAAGCAGTGTCTCAAAGAGATATTTTCACTTTCATGTTTATAGCAGCATTATTTCCAATAGATAAAATGTAGAAGCAACACAAGTGTCCATTGATGAATGAATGGGTAAACAAACTGGTATATACAAACAATGGAATATTATTTATCCTAAAAAGAAATTCTGTTACATGTTACAACATGGATGAACTTTGGAAAAATTATGCTATATGAAATAAGACAGTTACAAAAAGACAATTACTGTATGATCTCCTCTTTTTTCTAAAGTTTATTTTTTTTAGTAATCTCTACACCAAACATGGAACTCAAACTCAGAACCCTGACTGAGATCAAGAGTCACATGCTCTCTGACAGAGCCAGACAAGTGCCCTGTATGATCCCACTTATATGAGGTATCCAGAGTAGTTAAATTTAAGGCACTTGGCTGGCTCAGTCAGTGGAGTGTGTGATTCTTGATCTTGGACTTGAAAGTTCGAGCTCAGCATTGGGCATAGAGATTAGATGAAATGAAATGAAATGAAATCTTTTAAAAAACACAAAGTAGTCAAATTCACAGAAACGGAAAGTTGAATGGTGGTTACCAGGGGGAAGGGAAAATGAAGATTTGCTGTTTCGTTGGTACAGAATTTCAGTTTTGTAAGATGAGACAGTTTTGGAGATTGGTTGCACAATAATGTAAATATACTTAATACTCCTGAAATGTACATTGAAAAATGGATAGGATAGTATGGGGCACCTGAGTGGCTCAGTCAGTTAAGGTCCAACTTCAGCTCAGGTCATAATCTCCTGGGCTGTGGGTTTAAGCTCCATGTTGGGCTCTGTGCTAACAGCACAGTGCCTGGAGCTTGATTTAGATTCTGTGTCCCCCTCTCCCTGCCCCTCCCCCACTCTTTCTTGTTCTCTCTCTCTCAAAAATAAACATTAAAAAAATGGATAGGATGGCAGATTTTATGATCTTATTTTTTACAATTAAAAAATATAAAACACTGATACTAATATAACATTGTATCTCAAGTATACTTCAATAAAAAATAAGTAAAATATTGAGGTGCCTGCACGTCTCAGTTGGTGAAGCATCCAACTCTTGATTTCAGGTCAGGTCTTGATGCCACAGTTCATGAGATCAAGCGCCCTGCTTAGGATTCTTTCTCTCTCTCTCTCTCTCTCTCTCTCTCTCTGTTCCTCCCCTGCTTGTGTATGCACATACATGTTCTCTCTCTCTTTCTTTCTCTCTCTCTCAAATAATAAATAAATGAACTTTTTAAAAAAGTAAAATATTTAATGGGCCACCTGTGTGGCTGTATTGGCTAAGCATCCAATGCTTGACTTCAGCTGAGGTTATGATCTCATGGTTCTTTTTGCTTGTTTGTTTTTAAATTAAAAAAAAAATTATTTCTGAGAGAGAGAGAGACAGCATGAGTAGGGAGGGTCAGAGAGAGAGGAAGATACAGAATCTGAAACAGGCTCCAGGATCTGAGCTAGCTGTCAGCACAGAGCCCAATGCAGGGCTCAAACCCACGAACCATAAGATCATGACCTGAGCCAAAGTCGGACGCTTAACCAACTGAGCCACCCAGGCACCCCTGATCTCATAGTTCTTGAGTTCAAGCTCTTCATTGGGCTCCATGCTGACAGTTCAGTGTCTGCTTGGGATTCTGTCTCTCTCCTTCTCTCTCTGCCTCTCTTGCACTCCCTTTCTCAAAATAAACAAATAAACAAACAAAAAAAGTAAAATATTGAAAACACTAAGTGAACAGGTCAGAAAGCAAATTAGATATAATTAAAGAGGAAGTTAATAAACTAGAAGATAGATCTGAGGAATTATTCAGAATATAATATAGAGAAACAAAGAGATGTTAGGAAATATGAATGATGCAAGGAGAAGGTGTAACATAGAGACAAATGGCTTCTAGAATAAAAGAATGAAGAAAATAGAAAAGAGACATTATTCAGAGATAAAGTGCCTGAGAAATTTACCAGAACTGACGAAAAATATGAATCCTCTGGTTCAGAAATTAGAATGAATCCCAGGAATAAATATAAATTAAAAAATTAAAATAAATTCACCTTACATTCTTTTTAGGGAAACTGCAGAAGATCAAAGATAGGGAGATGAGATTAAAAGTATTCCAGAGAGCAACCCAGATGAACAACCAGTGACTGAGTAGGTGAATGGATAAACAAACATTTTACATCAATATGTGGACTATCCAGAGCTAAAAAAAAATACGCTATCAAGTCATGAAAAGATATGGAGGAAACTTAAATGCCTGTTACTAAGCAAAAGAAGCCAATCGTGAAAAGGCTACAAACATATTGTTTGATTCCAAGTATATCTCAGTCTGGGAAAATGCAAAAAAAAAAAAATTATCCAAAACTATGGAGATGGTAAAAAAGATCAGTGGCTGGCAGGTGTTATTGAGGGAGAGGGATGTAGAGGTGGGGCACAGGATTTTTAAGAGAGTGAACCTAGTCTGTATGATCATATGATGGTGGGTACATAGCATCATATATTTGTCCAAACCCATAGAATGTACAACACCAAGAGTCAATCTACTCTGAGTGATAATAATGTTAATATAGCTTCATTGATTGTAACAAATGTATCACTCCGGTTGAGGATACTTTTTTTAGAGAGAGAGAATATCTTTTTTTTAAATATAATTTATTGTCAAGTTAGCTAACATACAGTGTATACAGTGCACTCTTGGCTTCAGAAGTAGATTCCCATGATCCATCACATACATATAACACCCAGTACTCATACCAATAAGTGCTCTCCTTAATGTCCATCTCCCAGTTTCCCCTCCCCACCCCCAATCAACCCTCAGTTTGTTAGAGAGAGAGAATCGTAAGCAGGCTGCATGGTCAGCCTGGAGACTGACATTGGGGCTCCATCCTGTGACCCTGGGATTATGATCTGAGCCAAAATCAAGACTCAGATGCTTAACTAACTGAGCCACCTAGGTGTCCCCCAAATGTTTCACTCTGGTATAGGATGTTGTCAGGGTCTGTGTTTAGGTGTCAGGGGGTCTTTTAGGGTTCCCAGACCCAACGTGTAGGGGTTCACTACACAAAACACCATGCAATTCTTGGATACCAGCAAGGTGTCCAAAAATTTAACTCAAGTCTGACACTACCTACCCAGCAATAGCATCAGGCTCCACAGGTTAAGGGTTTAGTTCTACAAGATTGCCTCCCATCTCCCACTTCAGACACCAGTCACAAGCCCCACACTAATGCCTGTGATTCTGACCTACTAGCTACACAATGGAAATTCCAACAACCTCCTCCTTAGGCCGGATTAATTTACTAAAGTGGCTCACAGAACTCAGGGAAACACTTATGTTTTCTATTAAAGGAAATGATAAAGAAAAAGATATGATAAAGGATATGAATCAACAGCCAGATGGAGAGTTACGTATGGCAAGTTCCCCCACAAAGGAGCTTCTGTCTTTGTGGGGCTCGGGTTCTGGCCTGGTGAGATGTGGAAACGTATGGTTCCTGAAGCATGAAAGCTCTCTGGAATAAAAAGGCAGAAAGTTCTTCTCTTGGGTTTCTATGAAGGTTTCTTACATAATCATGATTGACTAAATCATTGGCCATTGGCTGAATCAACCGCTACCTCCTCTCACCTCTGTGAAAGGGGGTGGAACCGAAAGTTACAACCATTTAATCTCCTGGTGCATGCATCTGGCAATGGGGTCCAAAAGTCACCTTCAATAATAAGACACTCATTTTACTTTTATGGCTCTGAAGCATTTTCAGAAACTATGGGGGAAGAACAAATATATCTGGGAAATATATATTATGAAGACCAAATATATCTGAGAAATGTATGACCAAATACATATTTCTTATAAATCATATCATACCAGGTAAATAAGAGTTTTCTGTATTTTCCACTCAATTTTGCTGTGAATCTAAAACTACTCTAAAAAAAATCTATTTAAAAAAAAATCCCAAATGGAAAAAGAAAACCAACCCAAACATCTAGAGAGAAAAAACAAATAACCAACAAAAGAACAATAATTATACTGTCAGCAAACAACTCAAAACAAAACAACAAATGTATGTATGTACATATGTATGCATTTATGGGAGAGACTGCATGCACGAGTGGGGGAGGGGCAGAGAGAGAGGGAGACAGAGGATCTGAAGTGGGCTCTGTGCTGACAGCAGACAGCCCAGTGCAGGGCTCAAACTTATGAACTGTAAGATCATAACCTGAGTGGAAGTTGGAAGGCTAACTGACTGAGCCACCCAGGCGCCCCTTTAAATTTTCTTTTGTAATCTCTATACCCTACATGTGGTTTAAACTCATGATCCTGAGGTTAAGAGTCACATGCTTTTCTGGGCACCTGGATGGCTCAGTAGGTTAAACCTCAGACTTCAGCTCAGATCATAATCTCACGGTTTGTGGGTTCGAGCCCTGTGTCAGGCTCTGTGCAGACAATTGGGAGACTGGAGCCTGTTTCAGATTCTGTGTCTCTGTCTCTCTGCCCCTCCTCCACTCATACTCTGTCTCTCTCTCAAAAATAAATAAACATTATTAAAAAAACAACAACAGTCACATACTTTTCCAACGGAGTCATCCAGGCACCCTACAGCAAATTAAAAAAATATATATATATATATACATAACAAGAAAGTTAAGGTTGGTTATTGCTGTATATGGTCTTGCTCTATTCCCTACTCCCTTTCCCTTACCCTCTATCTGTTTGTTTTCATTAATATGCATGGAGGCTTTTATTTTGTAAATATGAGAAGGGATAGGCCCAGGTAACAGGAGTAAAAAGTTTATTGAAAGAGGGAAGGGTATTTGGTTTTTAACCGTCTTACTGACCTTGTGAGGGAAGGGATCCATCTTAGGGGTGGTAACACTATTCCCACATTAGTGACTATGGGTTAGAAGACTACTGTAGACACCTTTAGTAATGGTGCCCATCTGTATAGGAGCTTAGAAGCTCTGAAGTATATTTAGATACATTATCTCATTTAGTGTCTGGGAGAGGTGACTCTCCAACTTTGTCAGGCAATGTCAATCACAATATTTCTAGATACCTTGCTTAATCTTATACTTCCTGATATTTAGTAGTTAAAATTCTGTAGGCTCATCTAATTCCAGTGTTTCTTTTAAGTTTTGAATAGAGAAAGGCAGGGCAAGGTTTTGAAAATTTTTTACTCATATAGCCTGGACCTTTCTCAGGAATTTGGACTGCTATCTGAATATTGCCACTGGAATGTCTAAATAAGCATCTCAAACTTATTATGTCATCAAATCAAGCTCTTGATTTAGTTCTTTCAATTTACTTGTCTTGCAGTCTTTTGTGTTGCAGAAAATGGCAATACAGAAGCATAGGCCCTCTTACAGATGCGTAGGCCAAAAATTTGGAAGCACCTTTCTCTTCTTTTTTTTAAAAAAAATGCTTAGTTATTTATTTTGAGGGGGGAGGGGCAGAGAGGGACAGAAAGAGAATCTCAAGCAGGCTCTGCATTGTCAGTGTAGAGCCCAACATGGGGCTCCATCCCACAAACTGTGAGATCATGACCTGAGACGAAATCAAGAGTAAGACATGTGACTGATTGAGCCATCCAGGTGCCCCTTTCTTCTTCTTAAAAAAAAATTTTTTTTTAATTTAAGTAAACTCTATGGCCAATGTGGGGCTCAAACTCATGACCTTGAGCTAAAGAGTCATATGCTCCACAGGCTGAGCCAGTCTGGCACCCCTTGCATCCTTCCCTTCTTCCTGCACAGCTCATGTCCAGTCCAGTAGGGAATCTTGTTCGCTCTACCATTCAAAATATATCTACCATCCAACCACTTCTCATTACCTCCATCGTGGTCCAAGTTTCCATTATCTTTCACTTGGATCACTGTCATAGCCTTTTTAATAATCCTGTGTGGCAGGAGCTCAATAAAGACTTATTGAATGAATAAATGAAGTAATGCCCAGGTGTGGGTTATCATTGGCTCTCTGGTGACTCATGGTTAAACTTGAGATCCCTTGCCATATTTTGGAGAGAGAGTGGGAAGAAGTAATATTTGGGCAGCAAGTACTGTGAGCCCTTGGAGGAAATAATTGGGAAAAATGGAAACAAACCTGAAAAATACAGGTAAGAGGAGTTAGTAGAATTGGGACTCCGAGTGGGAATTGGCAAACGGACTCAGATCACTGAGTGCCCCACCCCTGCTGCTGTGATTGCCCATTCTTTGCCCGTAGAGAGACTGACTGGATACCCTGTTTCCTTCTGGTGACCAGTGCAGCCAGAGATCCTGTGAGATGATCTCTAAGAGGCCCAGGAAGATGAATGATCTTTGCTGAAGACCAGGTGAAGAGAGCAACTTTCCTGCTCAGCTCTGGGCGTGGTGCATCCTGTGGAAGCAGACAGTTGAGTGGAGTCGGCAAGCTCCTCCAACTGCAGCTGCAGAAGAAAGGGAAGGAAGGCAAAGAAAAAGGCAAGGAAGGAAAGGGAAGGAAGGCACGTAGGTGTGGCCTGGCCTAGGATCCCTTCTCTTCCAGGGCCACCCCTTACCCCTCCTCCCCCCTCTCCCCATAGGAGAGCCAGCAGCTGCTTCTAACAGCTTAGGTGTTTCCCTGCTTTGAGAGTCCTTCCAGAAGCTTGTTCTTTGCCCTTTTCTTTTCAGTCATTCTTTCAGTGAACACCTAAAGCCTGGTTCCCTCCTCTTGGTCGCTCAGGAGCTCTTCTTCAGACTGGCCAATGGAGTATGGTTTGGGGAAAGTGACTGGTCGGTCCCCGACATGTTGAGTTCAATTTCCTCCTTTGGGTGTGTTTCAGCTTCCAAGTGGGATGTCTGCCACAGCAATTATAACAACCACACTCTGCTTGCAAGTTCTTAAAGCTATATAGGCCAACAAAACCCAGAAAGGAATTCTTAAGGAAAGCCGAGAAGTTATCAGAATTTCCACTCCCGTCAGACCCAGAAGTTCTGTACTAGCCTGCCCATAACCGCTTAGTGAGAATTATTTAACTAGCTTGAATTCTTTCTCTAACCACATAGAAATCCGACATCCTGAGGGAAAGGAAGGTCTCCCCCACCACTACCCTGCTTTTCCCCAAGCCTTCCCCATCTAGCCAGTAGCATTGTTATTCACCTGGCCGTTTGAGAGAAAACCCTGGAAGTTTGTCTTTCTTTTCCCTTATCCCTCGCTTCTCATCATTTCCATCGGTAAGGCCTGTTGTCTCTACAGACATCAGACATCGAGGCCAAGTGCAGTGGCCTGCTAACTGGTCTCCCTGCTTCCACTCTTGTCTTGCTACAGACTGCCCTCCTCACAGCGGCCAGAGCTTTGGCTCTTTCAAGGACGAGACAAATCCCCTCTCACATCGCTCCAAAGACTCCCACTGAACTTTTGATCCATTTCTAACTTCTTACCGTGGTGAGTGAGACTCTGTACAATGTGGCTCCAGCCGTTCTCTCCAGTCACATGTCTACTGCCCTCTCCCTCAGCCCATGGCTTTGTCTGTTCCTGCAGCGTGCCAAACTTGTTCCTGTCTCAGGCTTAAAATGCTCCGTGAGGATTTTCTCTGGCTAGCTCCTTAGTATTTAGGCCTCAGTCCAGTACTATTGCTCTATAATGAAACCTTCCAAAACTCAGTGGCTTCAAAACAGCAGTCATTTATTTCGCTCATATATCAGTAATTGGGCTTGGCTTCCTGGGAAACATGCATTTTTTTTGTTCCAAGCAGCATCAGCTGGAGCAAAACACCAGGGAACTGGGGACCTGCTTCTAAGATGGCTCACTCATGTGACTGGCAGCTGGAAGCCTGAGGGGCCTTGGTTGTTCATGTGGCTTGGTTTCATAGAAAAGTGTCCCAAAAGACTCAGATGGAAACTATATTATCTTTCACTTTTTTTTTTTTAAAGTTTATCTATTTATTCTGAGAGAGAGAGAGAGACAGAGCTTGAGCGTGCATGAGTCGGGGAGGAACAGAGAGAGAGAGGGAGGGAGAGAGAATCACAAGCAGGCTTCACACTGTCAATGCAGAGCCTGACATGGGGCTTGATTTCACAAACCTGAGTCGTGACTTGAGCCAAAATCAAGAGTTGGACGCTTAACCTACTGAGCCACCCAGGCACCCCAGCTGTATTGTCTTTCATGACAGAAGTCACATAGCATCACTTCAGTTGTACTTTATTAGTTGAGCAAGTCAAAAGGCCTGTCCAGGAATGCTGGGTGGCTCAGTCAGCTAAGTGTCTGACTTTGGCTCAGGTCATGATCTCACAGTTTGTGAGTTCAAGCCCCACTTCAGACTGTCAGCACAGAGCCTGCTTCAGATCCTCTGTCCCCTTCTCTCCCTGTCCCTCTCCAGCTCATGCTCTCTCTTTCTCTCAAAATTAAATAATCATTAAAAAAAAAAAAGACCTGTCCAATTTCAAGTGGAGGGAATATGAACTCTACTACTTGAAGAGGGAGTATCAGAGTTTGTACAGAAATGGAAATATTGCTCTTCTGGATGATTCTGGGTATTGCTATCTGTCTCAACGTCCTCAGGGTGACTGTCACTGACCACCCTACGTAATGTAGCTCTCTTCCTCACCCCAGATAGTCATTCCTTATCACTTCAGCCTCCGGTTCTTTCATAGCACTTACCTTTATATTAAAGCATGTTGTCTTTTTACTTATTTGCTCACTTTCAACGTTACACAAGAATATAAATCCTTCGAGAGCAAGAACCTTGCATGAAGGGAGGCCAGATGGGAGGCTGATGCACTAAGTCCTGGCAGTTGCAGTCAGAGATGTGACAGCTATTTAGAGATATGTTAAGATTGGAGATGTTGGTCTTTGGAGAATGACTGACTATGGGGGATGAGGAGAGAAAGGAGGATGCTGGGCTGCTGGTCCATGTCGGATGGAGAAAGGGCTCAGGACTGAGGGAGAGCATAGCTCAGCCATGCTGAGACCTGCACTAATGGAGGGGTGAAGGGGTGTTATATGTATGGGGAGGCTGGCTAGATGCACCCTGAATCCTTTTCTTCTTTTCTCCAAGCTTCCAGCCACATTTCCCAGCCCTCCTATAGTCAGGTGGGGGGCAGGTGAAACTATGGTCAAAGAAATGCAAGTGGAAGCTGATGTGTACCACTTTCTGGGGTGGCCTATTACAAGCCACCATGCAAGATTCTGCATGCCCCCTTTCCCTTCCTTATAGGAGGTATGTTAATGATGGTGGCATCACAAATGGGGCAGGTCTGGGCTCCTGAAAGACTTTGTGGAGGAGAGAACCGCTCCCTCACAACCTTTTTTATTTCATGACACAGAGTTTTTGAAGAGACAAGGGCAGCAGTACTGTGTCCCACATTTGGGATTTATCTCAATGTTTCTTCATGTTATTCTTTAACGTCTTCCTCTATTCTTTGTATTTCCTGTCAACTGAAAGTCAGCTAGACAGCTTGACTAGATTCAGGTTAACTTTTCTGGTAAGAAATATTTCAAAGATAATGTACTTTTATATTGCATCCTATCAAGAAGGATATCAATGTTAGGTTGTCTCACCTCTGGTGATGTTATGCTTGAAGGCTGAGTTTAGACGGTGGTTGCTAGAATTCTCCATTGTAAAGGCGTTTCCCCCTTTTGCACTTAGTATGTAAACTATGAGGTAACCCTTGGTCACCATTCTAACATCCTGTTCCTGAACAACATTTCATGTAATCTTTTCAGCATCTGTTGTGGTTTCTTCCCTCAGTTGTTTATATTTACTATTTTTCTAGCATTTGTTCAGCCATTTACTATGTGCTGAGCATTCTCTTATGGTTCTACCTGTATTTTCTTTCTCTCCTTCTCCCTTCCTTCCTTCCTTCCTTCCTTCCTTCCTTCCTTTCTTTCTTTCTTTCTTTCTTTCTTTCTTTCTTTCTTTCTTTCTTTCTTTTCTTCCTTCCTTCCTTCTTTCCTTCTTTCTTTCTTATCTACACCCAGTGTGGGACTTGAACTCACCACCCTAAGATCAAGAGTTGCATGTTCTGCCCACTGAGGCAGCCAGGTGCCTCTATATTTTCTTTTCTAATCATCACAATAATAGAGGTAATGAGATAACTTTATTTTATAAGTGAGGAAGCTGTGAAATGGAGAAGGTGTGTTAGTTTTCTGGTGACTATAATAAAACATCACAAGCTCAGTGACTAAAAGCAACAGAAATTTATCTTAGAGTTCTTGAGGTCAGAGGTTTGAAACAGGTCTCATTGGACTGAAATTAAAGTGTAAGTGAGGCTGCTTTCCTCTGGAGGGCTTTAAGGGGAAAAATCTGTTTCCTTGCAGCTTTTATTTTTTTTATTTTATTATAATTTTTTAAAGTGTATTTATCTGAGAGAGAGAGAGAAAGAGAGAGAGAGAGAGAGTGCAAGTGAGAGAGGGGCAGAGATAGAGGGAGAGAGAGAATCCCAAGCAGGCTCTGTGCACTGTCAGCACAGAGCCCGATGTAGGGCTTGAACTCTTGAACCATGAGATCATGATCTGAACCAAAGTAAGACACTTAACAGACTGAACCACCCAGACACCTTTTCCTTGCACCTTTTAGAGGATACCTGCATCCCTTGACTCATGGTTCCCTTCCAACTTTTTTTTTTTGGTCTTTAAAAAAAGTAATAATTATTTTTTAAAGTTTATCCATTTTGAGAGGGGGGGGTCACACTGTCAGAGTGGAGCCTGATGCAGGGCTTGAACTCAAGGGCCAGAGGTCAATGGACTGAGACACCCAGGGACCCCCTCACTTCCAACTTTAAAGCCAGCATTGGTGGGCCCAGTTCTCCTACATTATCACTTCAATCTTGCTTCTATTATCACATCTTTTTCTGACTCTGCCTCTTCATCCACTTTTAAGGAGCTTTGTGATTCCATGGGCCTACCCCAGGAAACCAGAGCATCTTATCTTAAGGTCAGCTCTTCAGTCACTTTAATTCCGTCTGCAACTTTAATTCTCCTTTGCTATGTAACCTAACATAGTCCCAGGGTCTGGGGATTAGGACGTGGACATCTTTAGAGAGAACATTATTGTGCTTACCACAGAAGCTAAGTAACTTGCCTTGATCGCACAAGAAGATAGCAGCAGAGCTGGGATTTGGGCTTTGGCAGCCTGGTTCCAGAGAGCACATTTTTAATCCCTAGGCTATGCTTTCTCTAAAAATGTACCAAGTTGTGGGGTTGGGATGGTTTATTGTGACTTGTATAAACTATCACCTCATCCTTCCTCTTCTGATTTCATAAGCCATCATGAAATTCTCTCTTACAATTTGGCTTCCCACAGTATGCTAGAGGGTCTAGATCCAGAGTCTGGAGCTTGGGCTCAAATCTCAGCTAGACCACTTACCACTTGGACAAATTACTTGGACAAATTATTAAGTTTCTCTGTGTCTTAGTTTCCATAATATAATGTGTTAGTGAAAAAATAGTATTTCCCCTACCATATTTTCCTTATGAGCATGATTTTTATAACTAAAATGATTACATAGCAACTGCTCTGCCTTAGCCAGGATTTTATTCTTTCTGTATATTTCTAAGGGATCACCTGGCCAGATTGGCTTCCTGGCCCTCATCTTTCATCCACAGTCACCAAATAAAGGAGTCATTTGCAACAATCTTGCTACAAAGAACACAAAACTTCAGTGGAAAACAATTGGCCTATTATAGTGACCACTAGCGATGGTGTAAGGATCCAATGACAGATTTTCTTAGAGCAAATACCACAATAAATTCGACCCCTTTAAAAAAAATTCTGTTAACTTTTTACAGATTTTTTTTTTTGGAGAATACTGACATCTTTGCTGTTTTTGTGTTTTGTCATCTTTTTAGAAACTTTAAGTAGATTTTAATTTTTACCAAATGTCCTTTTTCTGATTCATGATCCCATTCAGGATACCATATTGCCTTGAGTTGTCATATCTCCTTAGGCTCTTCTTGGCTATGAGGGTTTCTCAGGCTTTCCTTGGTTTTAATGACTTTGACAATGTTGAGGACACTAGTCCTTTTTGCACCATGATCTTCTATTGGAATTTCTCCAATGAGTCTCTCATGGTTAGATTGAGGTCATAGGTTTCAGGGAAGGCGACCACAGAGAAAAAGGCCCATATTCGTTATATCATATCAAGGTTCACACCATCAGTATGAGTTATCGTTGTTGATACTGACCTTGATCCCCTCGCTGAGGTGGTCAGGTTTCTCCACTGTCGAAGTACACTTTTCCCCTCTTTCCATACTGTTCTCGTTAGAAGGAAATCACTGTGTCCAACACACATGCTCGAGGAGTAGGGAGTTATGTTCAGGCTCCTTCAGGGGGTGTGTTAATTTCTAGGGTTTCCTACCAAAATAACACAAACGAGGGGGCTTAAAATGACGGAAATTTATTCTCTCACAGTTCTAGGGGCTGGAAGTCTGAAATCACAGTGTCAGCAAAGCCATGTTCTCTCTGAAGCTTCTAAATGTTTATTTATTTATTTATTTATTTATTTTGTTTGTTTTTTTGGGGTAGTGATGCTTTTTTATTAAGATTTTTAATCTTAATTCCAATACAATTAACAGACAGCATTGTGATAGTTTCAGGTGTACAATATAGTGGTTAACAAGTCTATACATTATCCAGTGCTCAACAAGGTAAGGGTACTCTTAACTTCTTTCACCTATTTCACCCACCCATCTTCTCTCTGATAACCATCAGTTTGTTCTCTATAATCAAAATTCTGTTTCTTGGTTTGTTTCTCTCTTTATTTATTTATTTTTGAGAGAGAGAGAGAGAGAGAGAGAAAGCTAGACAGAGCAGGAGTTGGGGAGGGGCAGAGAGAGAGGGAGGCACACAATCTGAAGCAGGCTCCAGGCTCTGAGCTGTCAGCACAGAGCCCAATGTGGGGCTCCAACCCACCTACTGTGAGATCATGACCTGAGCTGAAGTCAGATACCCAACAAACAGAGCCACTCAGGTGCCCCATCTCTCTGAAGTTTCTAGAGAAGTTGATCTGCGCCCCCTCCTAGCCTCTGGTGCTTTTAGCAATCCTTGGAGTTCCTTGGTTTGTTATGAAGCCTCCAGTGTGCCTGCCTCCGCTGGCACCAGGTGTCCGTCCCCTGTTGTCTTTGTCTGTGTCCCTTGGTTATAAGAACACCAATTGTATTGGATTCGGGACCACCCTTGTGATCTCATCTTAACTTGATCCCATCTGCAATGACTTTCCAAGTAAGGTCACAGCCACAAGTACCATGGTTTAGGATTTTGACATAATTTGGAATTCCTCTGCATAGGAGAGTTATCACTTCTCACCTATTCATATATTTATTTATTTAATCATTTATCTACAACAGTATGAGTAGCCACTTTGTTATATTTATTTATTAACTTCAGAGTTGTTTTGGGATTTTCTACATAGATAACCATGTTACATGCCACCTTCCCAATCTTCATATCTTTTTGTTTCTTTGTTTTTATAAGCTTGAACACTAATGTGGGGCTTGACTCTGGGATCAGGAGTAGCATCCTCTCCTACTGACTGAGCTGGCCAGGTGCTGCCAGTCTGCATATATTTTATTTCCTTTACTTGCCGTATTGTAGTAACTAGGACTCCTAGCACAAGGTTGATTAAGAAGGGTGAGAGAATGGGGCACTTGGGTGGCTCAGTCGATTAAGCAACCGATTCTTAATTTTTGGTCATGATCTAATGGTTCGTGAGCTTGAACCTCATGTCTGCCTCTGTGCTGACAGTGGGGAGCCTGTTTGGGTTTCTCTCTCTGTCTCGCTCTCTGCCCCTCCCCCACTCATGCTTTCTCTCTCTCTCAAAAATAAATAAACATTAAAAAAAAAAAAAGAAGGGTGAGAGAAGAACCATGCGCACCATACTCAGTAATGACAGCTCAGCACAGCTCAGCTCAGTGGACCGGATCTGAGTACAGAGCGGCAGGTTCCCAGAGAGTGAGTCTGTGGGGACAGGGAGAATGGATTTATATAGAAGATTATCAGAACACTGCAAAATGGCCTCTGTGCCACACCAAGCACTGACCTCAAGTGGCAGTGATTTGTGGCTCTGGGTTAGGAGGTGTGGCCAATCAATTAATTCAGGCCCAGATCTTCAACTACAGTGAGAAACCAGACTTTCCCCAAAGCACCGTGCCAGTCAAATGCCCATGTGTCTGGATTCCTAAATGGCAGATCCTGTGTGATGATGCAGGTGGGTCCCGCGGGGATGAAGGCCACCCGCTCATGAAGGTGACATTGCCAGTGGGGGTTTTCTGCCTTCCGGGTGTGGACACCCCAGTGACCACCAATGCAGCTCCAAATTCGAGGTTAGAGATACCATGCTGGTCTGTCATCACATCAGCCTACATGGTTTCTGTGGTTCCAGCCCTCTCAGAAGGCCTAATGATGAAAGGCTTGGCATTTGTTTCCCTGTCATGTCTGAGACCTATGACTGGGAGGTGAAGCAGAAACAAGCAGGGGAGCAGAGAAAGCTTCAGCAAGGCATGTATGTGGCAGGGGCAGGCGCCACCTATGAGACTGTGATGGAGTCTTACCTGCTGCAGAAGCTGGGGGCAGATGCTGTTGCCTGAGCCCACTACCGGAAGTCTTAGTTGCAAGGCGCTGTGGACTTCGAGTCTTTGGTTTCTCCCTCATCACTAACCAAGTCACCCTGGATTATGAGAGCCAGGGGACAGTCATGAGGAAGTATTAGAGGCTGGGAAACAAGCTGTGCAGAAATTAGAAGTTTGTCTCTATTCTTATGGCTAGCATTCCACTGCCTGGCAATGCCAGTTAACCAGTCATGGAGTGGCCTGGGCCTCGGCCTAATGTGATCCGGGTAGCTACTGCCTACTTTGGCCCCTTGCTAGGGTCACATGCCTCTGCCCTTACACAGTAGGAGAAAGGAGAGGAAGATCCCTTCCTTCCCCTTTTCTCCCACCAGACCCTTCTGCACTGGCTCCTCTTTGCTCAGTTGTCTCAAAGCAGTTTTCACTCCCGTTCTTGCCCCAGAGCTAGAGCCCAAGCCCTACCCCACAGCTGTGTATATGCCCTGGGTGTGGCTTGGGCTGTCAAACTTGGCCCAGTAGCTGCTGCTGTCTTTTTGAGATAATGTTTTCACACCCCTGGAGACTCAGTTCTGCCTCCTCCCAAGCACTACAGACCACATAAAGGCCAGTCCAGTCCAATACCTCCTGGACTTTAATGCTATTATATATATATATAATATTTAATATCTATATTATATATTTTATATAATAATTATATATTTTATATAATTTTATAAAATTTTATAAATTAATTTTATAAAATGTATAAAATAATTATATATTTTATATATTTATATGTAACATATAATATATAATATAATTAATTATATTAATTAATATATATTATTAATAATATATGTTGATTATATTAATATATATTAAATATATATTTAAAGTTTATTTATTTTGGGAGTGGGGGGAGGCAGTGAGAAAAGTGGACAGAGAATTCGAAGCAGGCTTTGTGCTCACTGCAGAGAGCCCAATGTGGGGCTTGAACTCATGAATTGTGACTTCATGACCTGAGCTGAAGTTGGACGCTTAACTGACTGAGCCACCCAGGCAGATGAAATGAAAAAAAAGAATGGTGACAGAAGGCATCCTTGACATGTTCCCAATTTTAGGGGAAAAGCATCCAGTTTCTGACTATTAAGTATAGTATTAGCTCTAGGGATTTTTGCCCATATGGACAATCTCTCTCTTTTTTTTAACTTTTTGTTTTAATTTCAGCGTAGCTAACATACAGTGTAATAATAGTTTCAAGTGTACAATATAGTGATTCAACAATTCTATACATCACCTAGTGCTCATCACAAGTGCACTCCTTAATCCTCATCACCTATTTCTCGCCCATCCCCCTACCGACTCCTAGCTGGTAATCATCAGTTATCTACAGTTTTTTTTTTCCAAAAATTTTTAATGTTTTTTATTTATTTCTGAAAGAGAGAGAGAGAGACAATGTGAGCAGGGCAGGGTCAGAGAGAGAGGGAGACACAGAATCCGAAGCAGGCTCCAGGCTCTGAGCTGTCAGCACAGAGCCCAATGTGGGGTTCAAACCTACAAACCATGAGATCATGACCTGAGCCGAAGTTGGACGCTCAACCGACTGAGCCACCCACACTCCCCTGTTTTCTACAGTTAAGAGTGGTTTTTCTCTCTTTTCCCTGTTGCTAGTTTGTTTTGTTTCTTAAAATCCACAAATGAATGAAATTATGTATTTCTCTTTCTCTAACTGACTTATTTGCTTAGCAGTTTACTCTCTAGCCCCATCTGTGTTGTTGCAAGTGGCAAGATTTCATTCTTTTTTTATGGCTGAATAATATTCCATTGTATATGTATACTACATCTTCTTTATCAATTCATCAATCTGTGGACATTTGGTCGGCAGCCATAGTTTGGGTATTATAAATGATGCTGCCATAAACAAAGGGGTACATATACCCCTTTGAAATAGTGTTTTTGTATTCTTTGGGTAAATACCCAGCAGTGATATTGCTGAATCATAGGGTAGTTCTATTTTTAACTTTTTGAGGAACCTCCATATTGTTTTCCAGACTGGCTGCACTAGTTTACATTCCCACCAATAGTGTAAGAGGGTTCCTTTTCTCCACATCCTCCCCAACACTTGCTGTTTCTTGTATTGGTCAGCTTTTGGCCATTCTGACAGATGTGAGGTGATATCTCATTGTGGTTGTTATTTGCACTTTCCTGATAAATGATATTGAGTATCTTTTCATGTGCCTGTTGGCCATCTGTGTATGTCTTCTTTGAAGAAATGTCTGTTCATATCTTCTGCCCATTTTTAAATTGGATTACTTGGGTTTTTCGTACTGAGTTGAGTTGTATAGTTCTTTATATATTTTGGATACCAGCCCTTCATTGACTATATCATTTGCAAATATCGTCTCCATTCTGTAGGTTGCCTTTTAGTTTTGTTGATCTTTGCTGTGCAGAACCTTTTTATTTTGATGTAGTCCCAATAGTTTATTTTTGCTTTTGTTTCCCTTGCCTCAGGGGACTTATCTAGAAAAAAGTTGCTGTGGCCAATGTCAGACAAGTTACTGTCTGTGTTCTCTTCCCTTCTAGGATTTTAATGGTTTCCTGCCTCACATTTAGATGTTTAATTCATTTTGAGTTTATTTTTATGTATGGTATAAGAAACTAGTCCAGTTTCATTCTTGTGTGTGTTGATGTCCAATTTTTTCCTGATGCCATTTGTTGAGGAGACTGTCTTTTTCCCATTGGATATTCTTTCCTGCTTTGTCAAAGATTAAGTGACTATATAATTGTGAGTTTATTTCTGGGCTTTCTATCTGGTTCTACTGCTCTATGTGTCCATTTTCGTGCCAGTACTGTACTGTTGTCATTACTACAGCTTTTGTAATACAACTTGAAGTCCAGAATTGTGATGACTCCAGCTTTGCTTTTCTTTTGCAAGATTGCTTTGGCAATTCAAGTTCTTTTGTGTCTTGATACAAATTTTAGGATTGTTGGGGTGCTTCGCTGGCTCAGTTAGAGGAACTTTTGATCTCAGGGTTGTGAGTTTGAGCCCCATGCTCAGTGTAGAGATTACTTAAAAATAAAATCTTCAAAAAAATTTTCAGGACTGTTTGCTCTAGTATTGTGAAAAATGCTGTTGGTATTTTGACAGGTTGCATTGAATGTGTAGATTGCTTTGGGTTGAATCCATATTTTAACAATATTTGTTCTTTCATCCATGAGCATGGAATATCCTTCCATTTCTTTGTGTTGTCACAATCTCTGGGTTTTTTAAAAAAAAAAATTAATTAATTAATTAATTACTTATATTTTTTAATTAAAATTTAAAAAGTTTGGTTTATTTCTGAGAGAGAGAAACAGCATGAGCAGGGGAAGGTCAGAGAGAGAGAGATACAGAATCTGAAGCAGGCTCCAGGCTCTGAGCTAGCCATCAGCACTGAGCCCAATGCAAGGCTCGAACCCACGAACCGTGTGATCATGACCTGAGCCGAAGTCGGGTGCTTAACCAAGGCGCCCCTTTTTTTGAATTTTTAAATGTTTGTTTATTTTTGAGAGAGAGAGGCAGAGCGTGAGCAGGGGAGGAGCAGAGAGAGAGGGAGACAAAGAATTGAAGAGGCTCCAGGCTCTGAGCTGTCAGCACAGAGCCTGACATGGGACTCCAAATCACAGACCACAAGATCATGACCTGAGCTGAAGTCGGATGCTTAACTGACTGAACCACCCAAGGCACCCCACAATCTCTGTTTTTTAATCTGTGTATTTATATGATTTCCATTTGGAAACTATTTGTAATATACTTTATTTTTTAGAGCAGTTTTAGGCCTACAGCAAAAATGAACAGAAAGTAGGAGAGTTCTCAGATATTTTTTCCCTGTTCGTGGCTTGTCTTCTGATTCTCCTGAGACAATTCACATTTAAAGTGATTACTGATTGGATTAATATTCACCATGCGTGTAACTTTTTTCTATTTTTATTCTTATTCTTTATTTCTTGTCTCCCCTGTTATTTCTGCCTCCTCTGATTTTAATTGAGAATTTTTCTATGATTCCATTTTAAACTTGATCTCTTTTTGAAGAAAAGTTTTGTTTTATTAGTTACACTAGTGGTTCTCACTGACAATGAGTTTGCTCCCTAGGTGACATCTGGCAATGCCTGAGACATGTTTCATTGTCATAACTGTGAGAGTGTTGCTGGTATTGGTAGGTAGGGGCTGGTGGTGCTGTTAAACATCCTACAATGCATACTACTGTCTTCCATGGCAGTAATTCCACATGTGTTCCCCTTTCTCCACTGTGCAAAAGCAGCTATACCTCCTGTTGATCGGGGCCCATTGCCTTTTCCACGGTGGCGACTCCTTCTCTCATCGGCAGGATGCTGGTGAGGAACCGTAGCTTGTAGTTCAGTGGGAACTTGTGGTATTTCTTGGCAAGAGCATAGCCAGTTTGGGGACCAGAGCCTTCTACCTTGCAGAGTCCAGAGTTGCAGGCATGGGAGGCACAAATTAGGTGATGGGAGGGATGGTAAGTGGGTTACTCCTGCTTCTCCTCTTTAATTTCCAGAACCAGGAGGATGTTCTGTTCCCCTGTAGCTTACCTTCTTCTCCTGCTTAGCTGACCGATTGGCTCTTGGCCATCCGCATGCCAGTCTCACTTTGTGGCTCTTTACTCAGTCTCCCAACTCTGCCTCCTACTTCGACTAGTTTTGCCTCTCAGGTTGCCATTATGCTCCTGCCACTGGGTCTCTGTTTGCCCTCTCTGGGAAGTTCCACTGATTCCTCAGGGACTCAGGAAGCTCAGACCAGCACCTCAGACCTTCGGTCTAATACTACCGAATGCCTTCCCGGATCTTTACCCAGAAAAAATGTCCTAAGATAACAACTTAAGAAGAATGAGGCAGACTTGGAGGAAGAACCTGTACTGCTGAGTTTATTTATCTGTCCAATTCTTGTAATATTAATACTTTGGTGAGAATGGGATATTTTATCAGATATACTGAGAGGCCTGCTAGGACTGGTTTTTGGTTTTGGTTTTGTTTTGTTATTGTTGTTTGTTTCGAATGGGTAATTATTCACAGTGCTCAAAGTTCAAAAGGCACAAAACAACACTCAGTGAAACGTTTCCCCCCTACCTCTGTTTTCCCAGCCACCCAATTCCCCTCCCCCTCTTTTTAAAATGTTTTTTTTTTTGACACACACACACACACACACACACACACACACACAGTGCCAGCAGGGGAGGGGCAGAGAGAGAGGGAGACACAGAATTCAAAGCAGACTGCAGGCTCTGAGCTGTCAGCATGGAGCCCGATGTGGGGCTCCAACTCACAGGCCATGTGATCATGACCTCAACAGAAGTCAGCCGCTTAACCAATGGAGCTGCCAGATGCCCCAATTAACTTGTGTTTTTGACTTAGTTCATCTTGGAGATTTTTCCATATTGGCACATACAGATTTGCTTTACTAACTTTAATGTCTACACAATCTTTCATGGATAAATGCGTCATAATTTATTAAACTATTTCTCTGTTGAGAGACATTTAGGTTGTTTTCATCTTTTTTTTAAAGTTTGTTTATTTTGAGAGAGAGAGAATTCCAAGTAGGCTCTGTCTGCACTGTCAGCACAGAGCCCAATGTGGGGCTTGATCCCAAAAACCATAAGATCATGACCTGAGCCAAAATCAAGAGCCACATGGTTGATTGACTGAGCCCACTGGTGCCCCAAAGTTGTTTCCATCTTTGACAAGACTGCCACACACCTTCTTGTTCATGAGTCTTTGTGCAAATGTGCAAGTATATCTTTACGATAAGCTCCTAAAAGTAGAATTCCTGGGCCAAAAACGAGGTGCATTTTAAAATTTCGATTGATACTGACTGACTGACTATTCAGATAACAAGTCAAACTAGCTCCCATGGGAGGAACTGAGGCCCTAGAGCCAAGCCCTCCTTAGTCCTCTCAGGACACTCATCCCAGAATTCCATAGGACTCACCACCTTTTGACATTTGGTCTGACTTTCTGATATGGGTCTCAAGATGTCTCTGTTGGCAAGATCTTCTTACAGTTATATTTTATTTTATAGAATGGATACATCACAATCTGCTTAGTCATGTCCCTATTGAGGTTGCACCGACATGGAGCTGTGCAGATAATCTTACAGAGAGCTTTTGGTGAGCAGGTCAATTTGTGTTTTTTGTCAAGTAGTTGCCTAAGCAAATAATAATAGCTAGCATTTACTGAACACTTGCTATGAGCCAGGCACTGCCCTAAACCATTGTGATGTATTTTCTCAAAAACCCTGAGTTAGGTATTATTATTATTAACTTGATTTTATAGATGTGAAGGCTTAGGCATACGGGTAACAATATTTCCTGGGTCCTAGACCTGATAAGAGATGGGGCTAGAGTTAAAGCCCAGTCATTCTAGGGGCATCTGGCTGGCTCAGTCGACAGAACATATGACCCTTGTTCTTGAGGTCGTGAGTTCAGGCCCCACATTGGGTGTGTAGAGTTTACTTAAAAAACAAAAACAATGGGACACCTGGGTGGCTCAATTGGTTAAGCCTCTGACTTCGGCTCAGGTCATGATCTCCCTCCTGAGTCATTCCCGCATGAGGCTATGTACTGACGGTGTGGAGCTTGCTTGGGATTGTCTCTTCTCCCCTTCCTTATCCCTCCCCCAACTTGTACTCTCTCTCTCAAAATAAATAAATAAACTTTAGAAAACAAAAACAAAAACTCAGTCTATCTAGCTCCAGTAAGTAGTCCCATATTGAGGCATTTGGTTCAATAGATAAGTTTGTTTGTTTGTTTGTTTGTTTTTAGTTAAATCCAAGTTAGTTAGCATATAGGGTAATAATGATCTCAGAAATAGAATTTAGTGATTCATCACTTACTTACAACACTCAGTGCTCATCCAACAAGTGCCCTCTTTTTTTTTTTTAATTTTTTAATGTTTTATTTATTTCTAGGAGAGAGAGAGACAGCGTGAGCTGGGGAGGGTCAGAGAGAGACGGAGTCACAGACTCTGAAACAGGCTCCAGGCTCTGAGTTGGCAGTCAGCACAGAGCCCGACATGGGGCTCGAACCCACGAACTGCGAGATCATGACCTAAGCGAAAGTCGGACACTTAACCGACTAAGCCGCCCAGGTGCCCCAACAAGTGCCCTCCTTAATGCCAATTGCCCATTAGCCCATCTCCCCACTCAACACCCCACCAGCAACCCTCAGTTTGTCCGCTGTATTTAAGTATCTCTTATGGTTTGTCTCCCTCTCTCTTTTTATCTAATTTTTGCTTCCCTCTCCTATGTTTATCTGTTTTGTTTCTTAAATTCCCCATGTGAATGAAATCATATGATATTTATCTTTCTCTGACTGATTTCTTTTGCTTAGCATAATAGACTCTAGTTTCATCCACAAAGAGTAAGTACATTTAAAAGTGAAACGCTGTTGGGGTGCCTTGTTGACTCAGTTGGAAGAACCAGCAACTCTTGATCTCGGGGTTGGGGAGTTTGAGCTGCATGTTGGGTGTACAGATTGCTTGAAAATCTTTAAAAAAAAAAAAAGTGAGATGCTATCAAATTACTCTCCAGGAAGGCTGTGACATTCTCTGGTCCCACCAGAGTGAAGGTGAAGGCCCTTTTATCCTCCAAACAGTATGTCTTTTTCACTTCCATATCCTGGGTGTAGGGATATGAAAATGAAATACACCCAGCATACAGTCTAGCAGGTGGGCGCTCCCCTGACTGCTGACTAAAAGGATGGATGGATGGATGAGGGAGGCAGACAAGTGTGGAGAGAGGGTGCCTAGGTGTATCAGAGGAACCATTGCCCAGTTCGGTGCCCTGCTTGGCAGATCATTCACACATGTGTGAAGTGTTTCTTATTTTTCTGCTCTTACCTTAGCTAGCTGCTTGGGTACCCTGGCCCCTTCTTTTAGATATCTGCTTAAGTGTCTCCCTCTGAGAGGTCTTCCCTGACAACATTGTAGAAAATAAGAATCCCCACTCCACTCTACAACTCCTTATCCCCTTACTCTGCTTTGTTTTCCCCATAGCATTTATCCCCTCTGACACCTATGTACTGCTTTTTACTACTTCTGTCTTACTCATTGCTCATCTTCCTGCCTCCCCTCCCTGCCCCCGCAACAGAATATAAACCTCACAGGAGCAGGAGCTTTGTCTGTTTTGTTCACTCACTTATCCCCAGTGCCAAGGACATTTCCTGGCATTAGCAGGCGTTCAATCAATATTTGGTGAATATGGCATTTATTATTCACTGTTCCAGGAAGTGACGGTGCAGCAGCCAGCAAGACAGAGGACCTGCCTTCAGGGCCCAACACAAATTCTGCTGGGGGAGCAGCCCGAAGCGTTTCTTCCTACTCTGGGCTCAAGGTCCCTCGGCTCCTCTCTGAGGAAGTGCGACCAGCAGCGACGCCCTCGGGGCCGGCCGGCCACGCCCCCGGGGGCCAGCCCGCCCCGCAGCGCCCCCTGGTGGGCCTCGTTGGCCCGGCGTCCTTGCGCGCGGAGTCGGCCCCTCGCTCCGTGGCGCGCAGGACCTCCCCCGGCCTGGCGCGCTGGGAACCCCGGGAGCTCCCGGGCCGCTTCCTCCGGGCGTTCGCTTCTGCTTTTGCAGAAGAGGAAGGAGAGTCCTACGAGGGCGGAGCGCAGTGCGAGGCTGGAGGGGAAAAGGGAAGAAGCTCGGGGTTCTGGCCTCTTCTCCCACCTTGTCGTCCGCAAACGTGACTTTTCAAGTGCTAGGTCTCCTTATTTTTGGACGGCCTTGCTTCTTCCCCGGGCCCAGCTCTGGTCCCATCTAACCTCCACCCCTTCCCCGCGCGGAAGGCGAGGGGAGGCGAGGTCAGAAGGCGGGGACCAGGGCTGTGCCAGTGTCCTCCGCGGAACCTGATGTCCCTGCCCAGTACTAGAGTTTGGGGGTCAAAGCCAGCGGTGCCTATGCATTTGGGTCGAGCTCTACGGGTTCATAGGCACTAGGTGCGTCCCGGAGAGCGCCGTGTGGATGCACGCCCTGCCCCGAGACTTTTGGGCAAGGAAAAGCCGGAGGCAGTCGAAGCAGAGGTTAGGGTGACACCTGGCGGCCGCAGGCCTCGAACCAGACATACCTTAGGGGCCACTTGCCCAAGGCATCCCGGTTTGGGGAGTCTCTTCCCAGACCTCCCCCTAACGCAGGATCCTTAGACCATTTCACTTAAGTGGCTGGGAGTCTGGATCATTGGAAATTTGCGCGGTAAGGTGGGGATCAGTTTTGAAGAGCTGAAGAGTGACAAAAACAGGATAGTTCTTGGGGTCAGAACTCAAGTTTCTTGCCTTCATGGTTGGTGTAGTGGCCCTCCCTCTGTAGTCTCTCTCATCACCCTGTCTGTATTAGGTTCTTTTCTATTGTTGTTGTTTGTTTTGTTTTGTTTCTTATTTTAGAGCGAGCTCGAGTGCGAGCGGGGCGAAAGGACCAGAGTGAGAATCTCAATCAGGCTCCATGCCCAGCCCTGAGCCAGATGTAGGGCTCCATCCCCCAATCCTGGAATCCTGACCTGAGCTGACATTAAGAGGCAGCAATCAACCCACTGAACCCCCCAGGGGTCCCTATATATATATATATAATTCTGGTCTTGAAAAGGCCTGTGTGATTATAAAAATGATGCATAGTCATTGTAAAAAAAAAAAGAAAGAAAGAAAGAAAGAAAGAAAGAAAAGAAAAGAAAAAGAAAAATACTGTTTCTGTTGGAAGTCCTCCCCTTCCCTTGAACATAGGCCTGTGCTCCCTGGGAGTGCAGGTTTGCTAGTTCCCTTTCCTTGATCCTGGCAGGAGCCTTTGGTTAAGGGTCAAGTCCACACCCTTCCTGATGTTGGCAGGATTGGCCCATCCACCCAGGACTGGAGCCCTGCTGGAGGCAGCTCTGCAGCTGGTGGAGCCGGGGCCCCCAGAGGGTAAGCAGGGGCTTCCCCCAAGGTTTCTGTCTCTTTCGCATAATTTCATTAATTTTTTTTGTCTTTAAAAGGTTGTTGTCCATTCAAAGACAATTTATTTTATTGTCGTAGATTTACCTCGATGTATTAGTAGCCATCTTACCGTGGGTGATTCCCTTTTTCAGTTGATGGGCTGAGGTGAGAGATACCAAGGTTTGTGGGCCGCTCTCCTGGTTTAGTTATGCTGTCCTTGTTTTCTACCTTACATAGTACGTGACTGTATTTATTTGTTCCTAGTAAACACACAAAAATAGCCAGTTCAACAATTCTGCCAATATCATGCTCCAAAACATTAGGTGTTCTCTTTCAAAGAGCTGATAAACTGGGGTGTCAATGCAGTTTACAGAGAAAGTAGAGAAAGCCTGTGGGGAGGCAGAGTGGGGACAAGTCTGAGTGCAGAAGCTGAGACTTCTGAGGTTCCCAGAGAGTCCCAGTCTTAGGAGGCCTCAAGACATTGCCTCATGTGGTGGTTCCCAGGTTTTTGGAGTTCATGAGCCAGTGAACTGCCCCCTATAGTTATTGGGGAAATAGCACAGGCTTGCTTTGGGACATCAGGACATTAGCAAAACCAAATTCTATGATCACTTCAGAAAAGAAGGAGGCATTTTAACACCAAGAATCTCTAAATGGAAGTTCTTCTCCTTTCACTAAGGACTGGTGGAACAGGAAAGGACAGTATGGGTCCTATTGGGCATCTGGGAGCCCTGGCTGATTGCCTTCAACCAGGCGCTGGCTGCTGTGAGCACCTTGAAGCCTTGGTGACCAAGGAGGGACATCCATTCAGAGTATAAGTCTGAAAACACAGGCTTCACAGTATCAAGCTCAGTGTTTCAGGTCCCAGGTCTGTGGCTGGTCACCGTCTCTGGACTTTGGGACCTTAGGGACAGGTCTCTGTCGTACTTCCCACATTGTTTTGTGGTTCTGACTGCCCGCTCAATGACTAGCTGGCTGAACATGGGCACCTTGATAGATCGGACTGCTGGCTGCCCGGCACAGTGCCCAGTCCTCAGCAGGTGCTTACAAAATGCTTATTGCCGGAATGAAGTATACTCACTTTCCCCCTTTTGTATTTCCAATTAAATAATTAAGGAAGTACTCACTGTAAGCTACTTTAAAATGAGAGGGGAAATGGCTAATTTCATGCTGAGAGAGGAAAAATATTTGTTAACTTTCCCACAGGCTGTTTTATAACCACTTGATTTCCTTTAGGTTGTGTATTTTCTGTTGGACAATCTATACTCCACAAAAGAGAAGCACTCATGCCTTTCATTGTCCCACATTCTAGAATAGGGATTTGTAGAGCACCTGTGTGGCTCAGTTGGTTAAGCGTCTGACTTTGGCTCAGGTCATGATCTCAAGGTTCATGGGTTTGAGCCCTGAATGGGGCTCTGTGCTGACAGCTCAGAGCCTGGAGCCTGCTTCAGATTCTGTGTCTCCCTCTCTCTCTGTTCCTCCCCCCGACCTCAAAAAATAATAAATAAATAAACAAACATAATTTTCTTCTTCTTTTTTTTTTTTTGAATAGGTATTCTCAGCCTCACTGCACATTAGGAGAGTGAGAAGTTAAAACAGGACCCTACCTCTGGCCAACAGAATCAGGGTCTCAGGGTAGGGGGGTAAGTGAAGGGTGGAGATCTGAATGTTGGTTTTTGTTTTTTAAATCAGTTTTACCAGTGCTTCTAACATGCAGCATTGGCTGAAAACCTGTAGCCTAGATGCCTCTTTTGGTGCTCTAGCAACTGAGTAAGAGGAAGGGATGTGGTAAGGAGAAATAATGGACGAGGATAGGAGACTGGGGTTTCAGGCCTGGTCCTCCGCTTGCTGTGCTTTGAAGCCCTTGTTTCTGTCTTTTGTAAAGTGGGGAAGATGATGGCTGCCTATAGGGTTGTTCTTGGGATTAGCTGAGTGCCTGGCACTGAGTAACTGCTTGTGATGGTTATTTTAGTTAGTTACTTAACTAATTTTTGAGTGGGCTCCATGCCCAGCGAGGGGCATAAACTCACAGCCCCAAGAACAAGTCCCATGTTCTATGAACTGCGCCAGCCAGGTGCCCCTGTGATTTTTTTTTTTTTTTAATGTGTTACTTGTCTAGGCTATGGTACCCAGATCTTTGGTCAAACAACAGTCTAGATGCTGCTCTGTGGTCATTTTTTAGATGTGATTGACGTTGAATAAAGCAGATTACCTTCTAATAATGTGAGAGAGCCTCGAAACAGTTGAAGGCCTTGGAGGAAGACTGCAGTCCTCTGAGGAGGAAGGAATTTTGCCTCTGGACTGCCTTTGGCCTTGAGATTGCAAGGCTGCAATGTCTAGCCTGCTGGTACACCTTGCAGGTTTCAGGATTTCAGACTGGCCAGCCCCCAAATAGCATGAGTCTATTCCTTAAAATCTCTCTCCTTTTGCACTGGAGAACTTTGACCAGTGCTCAATAAGTGATGGCTCCTGTTGTTATTTTCTAACTCAGCAGTGGCTCTGGCTGGTTTGGGTTAATAAGGCTGCAGCTTTATAGGTCAAGGCAATAGGCATTATTTGAGGAAGTGATAGCAATGAGCTTCCACTATAAAGTTTCAGCGTGTAAAGTCCACATGCAAAGATAAACACATGGCACAAAAATCCTTGTCTCTTTCTTCATCTGAAATATGGAGATTTCCCTCAGGAGGGGAGTCCTATAGCACATGGCACAGAGCCCCAGACTTGGAGTGGAGAGGCTTGGCTTTGGCTTCTAGCTCTGTCACCAACTTACTGTGTGACCTTGGGCAAGTCCCCTGCCTTCTCTGGTTTTTGGCTTTCTGAAGGACTTGGGCTGTGTGATGCATGAGGGGCTTTCACTCTCAGAGTCTCTGAGTCTAGAATTTCCTCTGGTGCTTCAACTTGCAAAGCACATTTCCCACCAGTTTGTTTACCCACTGAAGTTTGGTTTCTGCTTCCTAACTTGTTGCAGGTTGGGGCATTTATATTTATGCTCAGGGGAGAGGCCACGTGGCTGAACTGTGGGTGTCCTATCCTGGCTTAAGAGGATGTCTCAGCTGTCCCCAGGCTCGTAGGGTCTAGGAGGCTCCAGGACATGGGAAAGCCTGGCTTCTATAGGTCCCTGCTGCTGGGATTCCCTTCCAAGTTTGCTCAGGCACACTGGACCTTCCCTTCCCTGCCAGCGTGCCTGGGAGAGGTCGGAGACCACACACAAAGGACCTAATGCTGTTCCACAAACACGCTGAGAGAAACAGCACAGCTGTGGTCCTCTTCAAATGATTCTGATTCTGACTAATCCCCATCCTGCTTGATGTCAGGGCCCTTGTGACATCAGCTGCATGCCCTTTGGTCCTGGCATCTCTGCTGTCTCGCTGCCATGCTGGAGAGGCTGGGAACCCCGTGCAGCCTGTGGCTGTTCCCTGTGAGCCACTGCCTCCTCCTCGGGGCATCCTCAGGAAAATTACTAAGCCAAGGTCCACTGAGCCTTTCCCGTCTATGGGTGTCAGCTCTAACCCTGACTTCAGTGACTTCAATCTCTCTGCGGAATGCAAGGCCTCCACTGGCTGCAAAGCTGCCCTGTCCCCCCAGTGCTGCCAGAGTTGCCCGGTTTTCAGAGAACTCACACACATTTCTCTCACCTTGGTCTACTCTGGACTGCCCCGCCCCCTTGTGGAACTTTGCGGCCTATGAAGTCGCTGCAGGTGGTGGCTCTTCCTTGTCCTGGCTGTGAGACTATTTTCTGTCCAGGGGGGCATCTGCCAAGCTGTCAAAGCTGCAGTCCTCAAGGGTCCAGAGGGACTACACAGTTGTGGTCTTCCTGAAGCCTGGCTGTGACCTTGGCGGAGGTAGGAGGATGCTCCCTCCCTTCCATCAGGAGGTGATGTCTGGTGTCTGATGTCTTGTGTCTGGTGACCTGGGCATGGATGCAGTACTGCTTGTAGTTGGGGGCTCTTAGGACCCTCCTGATGAGGATTTCTGTCTTAGCCTGTGGCTTTACAGGATCCTGACACATATCTGTGATCACCTAACTCCTCAGACAGCTGCCACATATTAGTCGGGAGTCTGCTGTTTGCAGTGATGGAAACTCAAACTGCTCAAAAAAATATTTTTTTAAATGTTTTTTATTTATTTTTGAGAGAGAGATAGAGACAGCATGAGCGGGGGAGAATCAGAGAGAGAGGGAAACACAGAATCTGAAGATAGGCTCCAGGCTCTGAGCTGTCAACACAGAGCCCGATGCGGGGCTCGAACCCACTAACTGTGAGATCGTGACCTGAGCTGAGATCAGACACTCAACCGACTGAGTCACCCAGGCGCCCCTCAAAAAATATTTTAAAGGAAGTTTGTTGGGGTACCTGAGTGGCTCAGTCGGTTAAGCATCTAGCTTCGGCTCAGGTCATGATCTTGCAGTTCGTTGGTTGGAACCCTGCATTGGGCTCTGTGCTGACAGCTCAGACCTGGAGCCTGCTTCTGATTCTGTGTCTCAGTGTCTCTCTGCCTCTCCCCAGCTCGTGTTCTCTTTCTTTCTCTTTCTCTCTCTCAAAAATAAATAAAGACATTTAAAATTTGAAGGGAAATGTAATATTTATATCACTGAAAACTCATGGCAAGTCTTCAGGGATGGCTGGAGCCATGAGCTCAAACAATGTGGTCAGAACTCAATCTCTCCTTTGTGTTGGCTTCAATCAGGCTGACTTTCTCCACTTGGCTGACCTCAAAATTTCCAGGTTTCTATCTTCCTCATAGCTCTCAGTCTTGGTGGAAAGGGACCTTCTGTTTGTCTTTAGTCCCTACAAAAGTTCTGGAATTGGGTCTCCTTGGCATAATTCACTTGCCTGCTACTGAAGCAATCTGTGTGGTAGATTTAGTGAAATTGACATCCTTTCCCATGAGAATAAAGGTGGCCCCAACTTAACAACTGAAATGAGAATGAGGGGAGGTCATTCTCTCGTAGAACATCAAGGATGTCAGGGCGCCTGGCTGGCTCAGTTGGAGTGTGCAACACTTGATCTCTGGGTTGTGAGTTTGAGTGCCATGTTGGGTGTAGAGATTACTTAAAAATAAAATCTTTAAAATAAAATAAAAGGAACATCAAGGTTCTCTTAGAAGAAGAAAGGAGAATAGATGCCAGATAGAAACAATTTCAATGTGTGCTTCCTCCAGGCACATCTGCATCCCTGCATTGAGAACACATGAGGCTTAAGCTGGGCCTCGCACCTACAACCAAAAGCCAGTATAGGAGAAGTGTGAGGACTTCTCAGATAAGAGGCACAGGTACCAAAGGCTGTGAGAGTTCAGAGGAGAGGGTGAATGGACTGCAGCTCTATCACAGAGTGATGCTTCTCAAATTTTAATATGCATGTGAATCGCCTAGGATCTTGTTAAAATGTAGACTCTGATTCAAAGTCTTAGGGCAGTGGGGGCGCCTGGGTGGCTCAGTCGGTTAAGTGTCCGACTTCGGCTCAGGTCATGATCTCACAGTTGGTAGGTTCAAGCCCTGCATCGGGCTCTGTGCTGATAGCTCAGAGCCTGGAGCCTGTTCCAGATTCTGTATCTCCCTCTCTCTCTGACCCTCCCCTGCTCATACTCTCTCTTTCTCTCTCTCAGAAATAAATAACACATTAAAAAAATAAAAAAAAAGTCTTAGGGCAGTGGTTCTCAACCAGGGGTGATTTTGTCCCCCAGGAGACACTTGGCAGTGTCTGGAGACATTTTTGGTTGTCACAGCTGAGGTAGGGAACTACTGGCATCTAATGGGTAGAGACCACTGTTGAAGAACACAAATTCAACTGAGTAAATATGAAGATCTAATTGGCATTATTAAGTGATTCTTGAACCAGGCAGCATTTCATTTAGCAAGCAGAGGGGAGCTCTGGAATTATACAAAATGGAGAGTTTTTATGGGAAGGAAGGTAGAGTAAGAAAGTTTTTAGTGAAGGAAAAGATAGGACTGTTCACAGCAAAGGTAGCTTCTCTTACAGGGAAAGACAGGGAGTCTTATTAGGTGGATTACTCCATCTTCCTTTGGGGGATGGAGAGGTGTTATGTGACATATTACCTTGTTGGCGCTTCTCAGAAAATTCCTGACTGATTGGTTGAGACTTACATTTCCTCCTTTCCTTTCCTTTCCTTTCCTTTCCTTTCCTTTCCTTTCCTTTCCTTTCCTTTCCTTTCCACCTTTCCTTTCCTTTCCTTTCCTTTCCTTTCCTTTCCAACTTTCCTTTCATTTCTTTTTTAAGTTTAGCTGGGGTTTTTTTGTTTTTTTATTTTGACAGTGACAGAGAGTGCAGGGGAGGAGCAGAGAGAGAAAGGGAGAGAAAGGGGGAGAGAGCGAGCGAGAGAGCGAGAGAGCGAGAGAGAGAGAGAGAGAGAGAGAGAGAGAGAATCCCAAGCAGGCTCTGCGCTCTCAGTGCAGAACCCAGCACAGGGCTTGAACTCCTGAACCATGAGATCATGACCTGAGCCGAAGTCAGACACTTAGCAGACTGAGCCACCTAGGTGCCCCTCTTTTTTTTTTTTTAATTTTTTTTAAGTTTTTTTTTTTATTTATTTCTAGAGAGAGAGAGAGCGTGAGCAGGGGAGGGTCAGAGAGAGAGGGAGTCACAGACTGAAACAGGCTCCAGGCTCTGAGCTGGCAGTCAGCACAGAGCCCGACGCGGGGCTGGAACCCACGAACCATGAGATCATGACCTAAGTGAAAGTCGGACGCTTAACCGACTAAGCCACCCAGGCGCCCCTCTTTTTTTTTTTTTTAAAGTTTATTTCTTTATTTTGAGGGGGCAGAGGGGCAGAGAGACAGAGGGAGAGAGAGAATCTCAAGCAAGGTCTGTGCTGTCAGCCAGAATTCAAGGAGGGGCTTGATTTCAGGAACCACGAGGTAATGACCTCAGCAGAAATCAAGAGTCAGAGGCTTAACTGACTGAGCCACCCAGGTGCCTGGAGACTTACATTTCGGGGGAGATTGAAACTACACTTAGGTCAGGTAGTAAGCCCTGGGTTTGGTGACTTGGCCTGGCCCAAGTGATGCCATTTTGGACATGTGGTTTTCTTTTTAACACCAGGAATGTTGCTAAACATTTTCCAGCATCCAGGACAGCCCTTTACAACAAAGAATGGCCTGGACAATAGTGCTGTGGTGATCTGGAGATCATTGAACTAACGGAGGACATTTGAAGCAGAGGAAATGTCCAAGCAAAGGAACTGAAAGAGGAAAGTGTCTGGTTGATGGGGACAAGTCACAGGCCACCTGGCAGCAGGGGAGGGTGCATGCTGATGGAATCTTAACATTATATATATCCTGGGTTGGAAGGAAATCCAAAGGTTACCTACAACTTTGCTGCTGAAAGTGTGTTCCAGAGGATCTGCAAGAGTATCACCTGTGAGTGTTTTAGGAATGCAGAGCTCAGGCCCTGCCCTAGATCTTCTGAATTAAAATCTGCATGTTCATAAGCTCCAGGTGATTTGCATCCATGTTAAAGTTGGATAAACACTAGTCTATAGCAACTCCTTGGGATGAGTCGACCAACCAGCTGGTACTTATTGAACACCAACTATATGCTCAGAATTGAATTAGATAAAGAGTTGACTTAGCTGGAGTGCACGTTTTGGTCTAGAAAAGCAAAATGAATTTCAGGTGTCAGAGCTTCTGATGGGAAGTGCCCTGCCCCATCCCCACTGGGACTTCCCAAAAGGGCACATTTCAGTAGTCGGGTTTTGTGGCAAGTGACCCTGTTCCCTTTTTTGGTCACAGCTGATTGGAGCTGGGGTAGCTCATTTCCTCAGGGCAGCTACCCCAGATGCTGGCTAGGCCAACAACCTCTCAGGTGGCTGATCTTGGCAGGATGATCAGCCCCAAATGGAGTCCCTGTTCTTGGCGATTGGAATTCAGAAGTTCCAAAAGAGGTTGTTAATTTGCAGAGGAAGTGGGGATTGGAGGGGCCTCAGTGACCACCAAAACCAGGAGGGACACGGCTGAGAAAGTAGAGACTAGGGAGACATGCTGAGAAGCAGGGAGGCCCTGGGAGAGACCAGGCAGTCCAGAAGAGACAAGGCTAGACCACAGAGAAACCTCTGATCTTGAGTGTAGTCTCTTCTCCAGGCCACGGAATTGAGTCCCTTTTTCTTTCCTCAAAGAAATTTCAGAGTCTAACTAAAACACTATCATTTGACAATTGTCATTTAACTAATTTACTTAAGTCTATAGACATAGGGGCTCCTGGCTGGCTCAGTCGATGGAGCATGTGACTCTTGATCAGTGAGTGTAAGTTCGAGCCCCATGTTGGATATAAAGATTACTTAAAAATAAAATCTTAAAAAAAGACTATAGACATATTTAAAGAAGAGTAATAATATTCCAAGTGTGCATGGGTGGTGGGGAGGAAATTTTCAAATTGCTTTCACTTTAGCTCACATTCATTACTTTTTTGGTATATTTCCCTTTAAGATTATGGTGATAGCTGACCCCCAGCCAATTCTCCCCTCCCTTTCTTCAGAGAACCCTAATTTTATTCAGGGATGCAACTCAAATACTGCAGAGACCCTGGCTCCACTCTGGGCCAGACTCCAGTTAGTCTGAGCAAGCCATGGTGGTCTCATTTGTGTTTTATTTTTTATTTTTTCCTTTGCCAGCAAATAAGAATAACGTGAGGCTCAGCCTTGGCCCATGAGATGAGCTGGGAGTTCTGCTGAGGGCTTCTGGGAAAGCGGTCCAGACTCTAACATAGAACCTCAAAGAAATGGGTCCTTTTCCCACTGGACATTTAAATTTATTTTATTTAAATAAAATGTGTACTTTTGAGAGAGAGAGGCAGAGGGAGAGAGCACACATGGGGGAGGGGCAGAGAGAGAGGGGAAGACAGGATCTGAAGCAGGCCCTGTGCTGACAGCAGAAAGTTGAATGAGGGAGCTCAAGCCACAAACCGTGAGATCATGACCTGAGCCAAAGCTGGACACCTAATGCTTAACCTACTGAGATACCCAGGTACCACCCCCCTTTTTTATTATTTTAGAGAGATAGAGCATGAGGGGAGGAGAAGAGCAGAGGGAGAGAGAGAAGGAATCTGACGTAGGCTCCATGCTGAACCCAATACAGGGTTTGATCCCATGACTCCGGGATCATGACCTGAGCTGAAATCAAGAGTCAGACGTTCAACTGATGGAACCACCTGGGCGCCCCTCCCATTGGACATTTTAAAATCTAAATGGGATGCTTGGACCTGGTACAGTCCACAGAGGTTAAAGCTAACAAGTAACAGTGCATGCTCAAGTCTTTGAGTGACTGTATCCAGAGGCTGGAGCCACCAATCTCAAGCCTTTTCTTTTGTGAGATAATAAAACCCTCATTGTTTAAATTCTTATGTAAAACAATTTGGAAGTATTGTAATTGATGCAGTGATACAACAGGTTATTAATCACAACTAGATTAATATAGTCCTGAATCAAAAGAGATTTTAGAGGTCATCTATCAATGCAATTTTAATCTAAGTTCATACAGGGAAAAGGCATGAATGTGAAGTCACTTCTGTTCAACGGCTATTTACAAGATGAGTGATCCTGCACGAGTTATTTACTCTTGCTCAGTCTAACTTTCCTCATATAATAACAGGGGGTATAATATAGTTTATGAGAATTCAATAAGATAATGTATTAGGTCTATTACAGACTAGGTACCCAGTAAAAATAGCAGTTATGGTTATTATCCATATGAAAAAGGTTTGGTCTTTGCTTCAATGATATCATAATGAAGTATGTAAAAGACAAGCAGCTATTAAATGCAAAGCAGTGAGTGAAGTTGTAGGACTCTAGGGATGTATGATATTAAGAGTTCAGGGTGGGGTGTCTGAGTGGCTTGGTCGGGTAAGCGGCTGACTTCATGATCTCACGGTTCGTGGGTTTGAGCCCCGCGTCAGGCTCTGTGCTGACAACTCAGAGCCTGGAGCCTGCTTCCAAGTCTGTGTCTCCTCTCTCTGCCCCTCCTCTGCTCACACTCTGTCTCTCAAAAATAAATAAACATTAAAAAAAAAAAGAGTTCAGAGGGGAGAAAAGCTTGATGAGCGAAAGGGGAGTTGGGATGGATGATAGTTGATTTTTATTTATTTTTATAATGTTCTGGATTTTTCACATTCCTTGCAAAAAATGTCTATTGACTATATAATCACATAAAAGTTATTAAAATATAGTATACACTCCTCAACAATTAAACGTTTTAAATTTTATTTTTGAGAGAGAAAGAAACAGAGCATGTGCATGGGGAAGGGTAGAGAGAGAGGGAGACACAGAATCTACAGCAGGCTCCAGGCTCTGAGCTGTTAGCAGAGCTCGACGCAGGGCTCGAACCCACAAATGGTGAGCTCGTGACCTGAGCTGGACTCCCACACATAACCAACAGAACTCATCCACCCAGGCACCCCTCAACAAACAGTTTAAAGGAAAGAAACAAATATCAAAGATCCCCACCGCAAAGTTTTTTTTATGTCTGTCTGTTTATTTATTTATTTATTTATTTATTTAGAGAAACAGAGAAAGAGGGAGAGGGAGGGGCAGAGAGAGAGAGGGAGACAGAATCCCAAGTAGGCTTCAGGCTGTCAGTGCAGAGCCCCACTTCCACAGAAATCCTGACCTAAGCCCAAATCAAGTAGGTTGCTCAACCCATCGAGCCACCCAGGAGCCCCTTTTGAATAGTGAAAAATTTGGGGGGTGCCTGTGTGGCTCAGTAGGTTAAGTGTCTGACGGTTTTTTGTTTTTTTTTAGCTTGTTTATTTTGAGAGAGTGGGCAGGGGAGGGGCAGAGAGAGAAAGAGTGTGAAAGAGAATTCCAAGCAGGCTCTCTGTTGTCAGCGCAGAGTCTGATGTGGTGCTGGAACTCACGAACCCATGAGATGACCTAAGTCAAAATCAAGAGTCTGAGGCTCAAGGACTGAGCCACCCAGACTCCTCTAAGTATCTGATTCTTTTTTTTTTAATGTTTTATTTATTTCTAGGAGAGAGAGAGAGAGAGAGAGAGAGCAAGAGCGTGAGCAGGGGAGGGTCAGAGAGAGAGGGAGTCACAGACTGAAACAGGCTCCAGGCTCTGAGCTGGCAGTCAGCACAGAGCCCGACGCGGGGCTCGAACCCACGAACCGCGAGTACATGACCTAAGCGAAAGTCGGACGCTTAACCGACTAAGCCACCCAGGCGCCCCATCTAAGTATCTGATTCTTGATCGCAGCTCCGGTCTTGATCTTGATCTTGGTTGTGAGTTCAAGCCCCATGTTCGGCTCCGTGCTGGGCTGGAGAGGCCCCCTGAACTAACTTCCACTGAAGAGATGAGGCCTGGAAGTGCCCTTTGAAGGGCAGAGCCTGACCCCACCGAGTGCGGCCAATGGGGTAATGGTAGGTACCGTGCCTACCACGCAGCGGTGGGGAGCTCTTTGGACTGCCTGGGTCGGCTGCTGCCGCTGAGTCTTGCTTTTCTGCGAGGCCGTCTGTAATCGTGGTGGGGAGAGATGAGTCTCTGGGTGTCGCGGCGCAGGGGCGGGTCAGCTGCGTCCCGTTAGCGGGCACAGGCTCCGCAGCGTAATGGGGACCATGCCAGCGCTAATGGGAAGCAGCCGGCGAGCCTCTTCCTCCCACCCCGCCCCGGAGCGCCGAGATAAAACGGAAGCGCCGCAAGAGGCGCTTTGATTCCAATGCGAAACAAATTATTCCTCCCGGAATGGAACAAAATAAGTCAGAGTGGAGTCTCATGGCCGTCATTCCTCCCCGCGAGGCCACTGCCGGCGGCCCGGGGCCTGCAGATCCCGAGACATTTGGCAGGGACCGCGGCCTTGCGGGGCCGCTCAGCTGCTCCGGTGGGGAGGTTACAGCCCACAGCCCGCGGGGGTTCCTAATCCTTTAAGTCAGTTAGGCACCCTGCTGCTGGGCTGGGTCCTGGTTGAGCTGAAATCACCTCCCCGCCAGTGGTCCTCAGATTTGGGTAAGGGAGCCTCAGACTCTCCTGGAGGGCTGGTTAAAGCACAAATTGCTGAGCCCTACCCCCAGAATTTCTGATTCTGTAGGTGGGGTGGGGTCTCATAGTTTACATTTCCCAGGTAAGGCTGATGCTGCTGGTCCAGAGACATCACTTTGAGAGTCACTTGACAGATAGGGAGGCAGGAGCAAGTCTGGTCTCACTGTCCTGACATCCAGTTAGCTGAGTCCCAGAGAGGTCAACAAGGGATAAACTAGCTGGTAACTGCTCACAGGACCCACCAGCTGATGAATACGTGTAGCTTCACTTTCCTTTGGAGCCTGTTTTTGACTGACCACCTTTGTCCAGCAGTGTACCAAACAAGTCTCACTCTAAAGCTCAGGGACTGGAATTTCCCAGCAGCCTGTGTAGGTAAGTGGGCAAGTGCCAAACACCTTTGTAAAACACAGGTGGGGCATCTGGTGGCTCAGTCAGTTAAGCCACCTACTTCAGCTCAGGTGATCTCACGGTTTGTGAGTTCAAGCCTTACTGCTGTCAGCACCGAGGGCACTTGAGGTCCTCTGCCTCCCTCAATCTCTGCCCCTCCCCTACACTCTCGCTCACTCTCTCAAAAATAAACATTAAAAAAATAAAAAAGAAAGAAAACCACTGGCAACTAACTGCCTTCGGACTCCAGGCAGTGTGATGCTTCTCTTCAGATCCTCCAGAGGGGCCCCTGGCTCTGTGTCACTGTGCCTGAGCCATAAGTCCTCTCTGACAGGGAGAGTCTGTATGTTTGTGTGGGGAGGGGATTATAGGGGGTGGGTGAGGGGGAGGATAGTGGCAGTAAATTTTGCTGGGGTGACATCTGAGGTCATGGAACCTGCTTAGAGATCTAAGAACCTGGAAGAGGCTAGACTTACTCTGTGTTCCAGGAGTGAGCTGTCTGGGACAAGGAAGTTCCTCCCCTCCCCGCATTCCCTAGAGTGGACCAGTGGCTCTCAAACTTGAGTGTGCATCAGAATCATCTGGAGGCCTTGGGTTGCTGTCCCCACCACCCAGCATTGCTGATTCAGTGTGTCTGAGAGTTTGCTTTTTGAACAAGATCCCAGGTGATACTAATGGTCTGGGCTCCACACTTTGAAAAGCACTAGCTTAGGCTGTTTTTGGCATTTCCAAGCCCTTTCTGTGCCTCAAAGTGGTCATGGTAAGTATGCCCAGCCTGTACATCCTGCATTAGCCACTAGCTTTTGTGTGACTGCTTTTCCTGGTTTTCTGAAAGCAATTTGTTCTAGCTGTCTGTGCTACCTGGTACTGGGGCCGGGGAACAGTTCTCAGGGTGGTTCAAGCTTGGGAAGTGTCTCCCCACTCTCCCCCCTCCCCCCATTCCTGCACTCCGACCAGCTATGACAGATCCCTTCTCCTTCCTGTCCTCCGTTACCCTCTCCCATTTGCTTGAGCCCCAGCCCTGGGCCATCCTGGAAAGAACAGGAAGCCGAGAAAGGGATCCCTTTCATATGCTGTTACCCTCCACGCAAGGCCAGGCCTAGAGGGGTCGCTGTTGCACTTCTGCCAGTGACAGGATCTCTCTGGGATACTTTTCTTTTTACTCTGTGTCTTGCACATCATAGCCATTTATGAAATATTTGCTGTTTGGCTGATAAATTGTTTGGGAATTCACCAGGATGGAAAACAAGGCAAAACAAAATGAAGACACTCCTCAAGTTTGCCATGAACTAGGACAGAGTTTTGATCATTGTTAGTTAGCTTGATGAAGGAGGCACCACCTCTCCTCTTTGGTCTCCTGTGTCAGGGGCTCCTGGGTGGGAATCCTGAAGCACAGGCCTGTAAGCACGAGCAAACAAGATCAGTGCAATTCAGTGCTGAGAGCTTTGAAACTGCCCCAGCAGCCCAGAGACCTTGGAAAAGAAGATGCAAGTGGCCTATGGGGGGCTGGGGTCAGTCAACCAAAGCTATGGGGAGGCAACCTTTGTTCTAGTGGCTCAGGATCTCTAGAAAAGGCAAGTTTCTTTAGGAATGTAACTGAACATTTATACCAAGAGACTTAGAAAATGTTAAATGTTAATAATCATAGCATTTGAAATTTGGATTAGGATGTCAATCTCCAATTTAGATGAAAGTCAGGCATATGCAACCCATTAGGTTTTAATAACTTTCCTCTTAATTAGTTGTACTATGAGGCTGCGTATTTAGGAAATTGCTAAATTGGCTAAAGGTTTTCAATTTGGTTATTTCTAGGATTCTCAACCCTCACTGTACATTGGATTCACCTGGGATGCTTTGAAAACTCCTGGTGGAGTTTTCACTCCGGATGTAGAGCCTGGCTACAATAGTTTTTCTGACTTCCCAGGTGTTTTTTGGAGTGCAGATAGAGCCAGCTACTTACTGAATGGTGGGAGGGGCCAAACTGAAGCAAATCAGAGTTTGGGGGTTGTCTGCTTACCCTCCAATGAGTGCCGTGGCTGCCCTCTCCCCCTAGGAAGAGATCATCAGGGGATAACCACAGGACCCGCCACCTCACCAGTGGCTCGGGTTGACAGGACCACGGGTGGACCTCCATGACAAGATCTGACCCAGGTGAGCCAGTTTCTCACAGGAAAGTGGAACTGGGACTCAGAGATAATATAACTGATAACTGTAACTGAGGTCCTCTCTCGAACAGAGCAGAGGAGAGACCTGACCAGAAAAGCTGGTCTGCAGCAGGAAGCTACCTGGGCTCCTGCCATCCCCTGAGCCCCTGGGCTAGCCCTCCAGGAAGTCTGGCTGCCACCCTGCCCAGGGCTCCCTTACAAGTCCTTATAGCAACCCCTCAACCCCCCCCCCCCCCCCGCTGTTTGGTTTAAGCCAGCTTTGGTGGGTTTATGTTACTTGTGGCCAAAGAGGCCTGACACGTGCACAGACAACAGCACAACAAAAACAAAAACACACAAAAACAAGCGTATTCCCCCCACCCCCATACACACACACACTCACACAAACATCCGCTGTTTCAACCAGGCTCTTTGTAACTCTACGTGGTCCCAACAGAGGATTCTTAGGAATTTGGATTTGTGAGGAGTCTGCTTGGAGAAACCTCCACTTTCCATTCAATTGGCAACAGCAGTGGTTTCCTAGTGTGGGTCCATAGCCTTCATCAGAATCACCTGGAGGAACTGACCTCTACACACAGACCTGGATTGCCAAGCACTGGCCCCACAGAGGCAGAAGCTGGCCAGTTTGAAAAGGATCTTGAAATCCACACCTTAAAAACTTTCTCCATGAGATTAAAAAATTTCTTCAAGTTCATTTATTTTGGTAGGTGTGGAAGGGGCAAAGAGGAGGAGAGAGTGAATCCCAAGCAGGCTCCTTGCTGCCAGCACGAGCCCAACAACAGGCTTGATCTTACAAAACAAGAGATCATGACCTGAGCCAAAATCAAGAGCCAGTCGCTTAACTGACTGAGCCACCCAGATGCTCCTCTCCATGAGATTTTGATGTTCTTTTGAGTGTCCTGGGATCAGACTGGCTAAATTAATGTAATTTATGAAATTTCCTCATTTCTAGATGGAGCTGGTGTCCCTATCAAGTCTGGGAGGTGGCATTTTGTTTGGGAGATGGATAAGAGCCTAGTCTGTGCACGTACAAAATAGAACTCCGTGAAGTTCAGGCTTGTTGGAGCCCATATATACAAGCAGTCAGGCCAAAAGGACCTTTCCAGATCCACTGCTTGAGCTTGGTCAAATGAACCAGGTCATTCGCTTTGCCCTCTCAGCTCTGTAAAAAAAACAAAAAAAAAAAAAAAAAAAGTGTGTGTGTAAAGGAACAAATGTACCTTTTATTTTAGAAACAAAAATATCATTTCTGACCCAACAATAGCCGGATCCCTGTGAATGAAGGGTTTGCATATTTTCCTGTTTTAACGGTTCTAGTATAAACAGTCCAAGCCCAGGCCTGATTGTCAGAAGGTCCTGAGCAGCCCAACCAGAGTGCTGGAAATGACTCCTTCATCCCTGAGAACCTGGACCCGGCTTGGTGCCAGGATTTGGGTTTGTGTTTAACAGTAGCAATGGGGTCAGGAGTTGAGGGAGAGGGCAATTGCAGTGATCCCCAAGACCAAAGCTAATGCCAGAAGCAACAGCAGAGGCAATAGGAGCAGTAACTGCCATGTATTGAGAATTTCTTTGTACAGGCACTGGGCTAAATGATGTAATTATTTATTTGAATACTTTGAAAGCTCAGTGTGGCTGGGGCGCCTGGGTGGCTTAGTGGGTTAAGCGTCCGACTTTCGCTCAGGTCATGATCTTGTGGTTCGTGGGTTCGAGCCCCGCATCGGGCTCTGTGCTGACTGCCAGCTCAGAGCCTGGAGCCTGTTTCAGTCTGTGACTCCCTCTCTCTCTGACCCTCCCCTGCTCATGCTGTCTCTCTCTCTCTCTCTCTCCTAGAAATAAATAAAACATTAAAAATTTTTTTAAAAAGCTCAATATGGTAACATTATGATTCCAGTGTAAAGAATGAGGCTCTGAGAGGTTGAGCAGCGCTTCTGAGGTCACACAGCTTCTAAGGGGGGGAGATTCAGGATTCAAATGAAGGCATGTTTGTCTCCTATTACAAGAAACCCAGGACACAGACACTGTCTTGTGTGCCAGCCTGGGTGTGGGGCTTTGGTCCTAGAAGCAGTTCAGGGCAGCTCTTCAGATACATAGCAGGTCCCTGATTGCTTGCTTTCAAGATCTCCCAGCATCCCATCTCCACTGGTCTCCTTTTGCAAAGGGAGATAGCTGTCAGCAGGGGCCGGAAGGTCCTTTTCCAGCTCTAGGCAATCCCAAATTTTGGGTGGATCTTTTGTGCCCTGAGGGTGGGACCATGAACTCTTTTTTTTGGGGGGGGGGCTAACAAAGGACTCGAGATGTATTGATTAATGACTGATTACATATTTAATGATCCAGAGAATGAGGCTAAAGAGACTTTCCAGGACCTGAAACAGAGATTTGTTCTGTTATATAAAAAATTATGGTTCACTCATATGATGGATTATTAAACATTCATTGAAAATCATATTTCAGGGGCACCTGACTGGCTCCGTTGGTAGAGCATGTGACTCTTGACCTCGAGGTTGTAAGTTTGAGCCCCACGTTGAGTGTAGAGATTACTTAAATAAAATCTAAAAAAAAAAAATTATGTCTCAAACAATAAGATATGGAGAAACAAAACCCTCATGGTGAAAGATTAAAAGATGCAGGATACAAAGTTGCAAATTCTATATAAAATATGGCATTAATGATGTACAATTATATACAATATAAAAATAAAAAAACAGAGGGAAGGCACCAAAATATTAACCGTGGTTACCTCATGGGGGAGGGATGGGATCACCTAATTTTGTTTCCTTTATGAATTTTAATGTTTTATTTTCCCAATTTTCTTCAATCTGAATTACCTTGCAAAGGAGGGAAAAAGTGAAAATGTGTAAAGTTGTATATATGGCACTGAAAGTAAACAGGTATGATTATTGGTTGATTTGTATGTCAGCTTGGATTTGAGTCCACAGAAGTGTCTTCTCGACCCACTGTCTAGCGCTTATTTCAAGAGTGCGGATGCAGGCGTTTTGAACCGGTTCTATCGCCACTAGTCAGAGAGAAGACTCCTTTCGGGGCAGGTCAGAAACCGGCCCCTGCCGGTCCTTAAGCGCTCTTAATTTGGTGGGGGAGACAAGTAAACTATAACCAGAGGCATCCAGGCACCAAGGCTACTGTTAAAACGGGACTGGAAGACAATCTGAGCGAAAGGGCAGGATTTTCTTGGCGTGGGCAGTGACTCACGGGATAGCAACCACAGCTATGGTGCTGGAGTAAAGGGGCTTGAACACTGCCCGGGGCTCTCCCTGGGGTCCCCAGAGTCCGCCAGCGGCCTGCAGGGAAACGCATGATGGATGCCTGCGGGTTTGCGGTTTCCCACGCCCTGTTCCGTTCCTTCCCGAGGCCCAGTCGGCTGGGGCTCCCCGCGGAAGCCGCGAAGCAGCTGGATTGCTAACGTAGACCTCTGGCTCTCCAAGCAGTCCCCTAGTCCCAGCAGTTGGAATCTCTGGCGCCGGCGTGGGGGGGCGAGGGGTAGTGCAGCGGCCAGAGATCGAGAAATACGGGAGGGTCCAGGCAGTGATTGAAAGTGGGGCGGCCGCTCCCAGGATCCAGCGATAGTGGGGTCACTCACTTTGCGCTGTGGGGTCTCCTTGTCCTGCGCGACCCTCTCCCCCCGTGGGTACAGCTCCGGGGCGCTGAGGTGGCGATGATGTCACTGGTGCCAGCAGAGGGCAGCCTAGAGGCTATGCACCCGCCTGGCGACCTTGCCATGCAGTGGGCTCCTTTCCAGCGCCCAGGCTTTTCTGGGTGAGGGCGGCCTAGTAGCCAGGCGACCAGTGACGTCAGCATGCAGGAGTCAGGCACCGAGGCCCAAGAGCACCTGTCAAGTTGTGGTCAATTATGCCTCTCCGGCAACCTTAGTTTCAGAAACCAAGGGCTTGGGGCCCATAGTAACAAAATGTCCCAGAAGAAGAAGCAAGAAGCAAAACCCTACACACACAGGGAATACCTACCAACTACCTATCTACCTACTTACTTACCTACAACAGATTACAAGCGTGTAGGACCATTTTTTTAAAAAAGTTTTTAATGTTTTATTTATTTCTGAGAGAGAGAGCGAGCGAGCAGGGGAGGGTCAGAGAGAGAGGGAGACACAGAACCTGAAGCAGGTTCCAGGCTCTGAGCTGGCTGTCAGCACAGAGCCTGATGTGGGGCTCGAACTCACAAACTGTGAGATCATGACCTGAGCTGAAGTCAGACGCTTAACTGAAGTCAGACGCTTAACCGACTGAGCCACCCAGGTGGCCGTGTAGGAACCTTTTTAAATGATGCTGGTGAGCGCTAGGATGTTCACTTCCTTGGGGACAAAAGTCAGAGGCTTGGAGTTGGGTGGCTCCAATGGGCGCACAGGAGACGTGGCTCAAGCCGGGTCCTGGAAATCTGCACTAGGGACAGAGGGATCTGGACAGAGATAATTGGGGATTCCAACCCAGGCTAAACACTTCTGTAAAATGGGCACGGTGGGCTCCAGGTCTTGTGGAGTCTTGAGAGATTTAAGACAGCAGAAACTCAGTGAATTCAAGTTTCATCACTGCTTACGCTTTGGCACAACACAGAGCTCTTGCGTTTGCTGCTCCAGTGAAAAGATCCCGTCACAGCACGTTTGCCGGACAGGGGCTCTATTGGAGACGCAGGCCCCACCGGCTTTGGGATTGCGCTGCTTGTGGCCGCCTTGGCCCTGGAATCTTCTGGTGCTCCATCTCCGCGCTAGGACGAGCCCTGAGACAGCTCCTCCGTCTTGGGCATCAGGGTCACCGAGCTCTGGCAGAGCTCACTTATCCTCCAAAGGAATGAAGCCCAGCCCAGCACCAGAGCGTTAAGTGTCTCGGCAAGCTTGGCGAAGGGCCAAAGCCCGGTGGGCCTGAGGTGCTTGGGCGCTAAACAGGCCAACTTAGGAGCACACTGGGCCACCACGTCTACATTCCACAGCAGGCAGCCTTTGCCTGGCCTTGCTCTCTTACAGACTGTGTGCAGACGGGCATCCATTAACTTCTCTTTCCCCATCTAAAATTCCAAAGGAGAGCATTTCCCAGGGTAGTTGTGAAAATTGTGATTGAAAATTGTATAGGCTTGTGTAAATGTGAGGCATAATTACCACTCACGAGCAGCCAGCTTCATCAGTGCTTTCATAGTGTGTGAATAGGACACATGCAAGAACAGTATACGTGTGCACATGTACATCGCTCGTGTGACAACGGGTTTGCCTGTCTCCCTAGATGCATGGCAGATGCACACACGTATGCATCTACGGCAATACACATAGATACAGGACACCCTCGTGCAGACGTGTGCATTCACACTCCGCACTCGAACACGACTGTTCGTGCCTAGAGGCAGAGAATCCGCGCTGCTCAGCTGACCCGTTTCTCTCGAACTGGGTCGGTGCCACCCGGGGAAACGTGCCGCTCCACGGTGCGGGGAAAGCCCGGATCCGGTCAACGACTCAGCGCCGCCGGGCTCCTTTATCTCTCATCTGCCGGCCGGTGGGCAGCTCCAGTTTCACTGGGGACCAAGATCCCCGAATCGGCTGGTGGGGGCAAGGCGCAAAAAGAGGAAGGGGTGGAGGGCACTCCAAACACGCGAGGCTGCAGGTCCTCACTCCTCTGTCGTTTTTTCTTTGCCTCCCTAGTTTGTGTCCCCGAGGAAGACAAGAGAGGGACCCAGATCCCACCGTTCAGCTCAGGCAGGATGGCCTGGGCCCCCTATCCTCACAAGCTATCACTAAGAGAGGCGAACCGAGGGTTCGCTCTGCGCCGCGGAAGACATGCGGCTGCAGCGGATTGGGGCCCGCCGGGCCCGCAAATGGTGTGCGTGGGAGGCGCGCAGAGCGGTGGCGGGAGGTCGCTGCACCTCCTTAACCGCGGGTCGCGGGGTTCGTTTTCCCTCTCCTCCGTAGGATTCCGAGTCTGCGGAGAAAACAAGTGCATGAGAACTCTACTCTGGGACACCGAGGCCGCCGCCCCGCGGGGGCCACGCCGCGGAGGCTTGAGTGCTGCGGCGACCCGTGTTTCTAAACCGCAGAAAGCGATAGGATGGGGTCACAAACGCTCTCCCGCCGTCTCCGCGGACGCTTCGGCGGACGAGAGAGCGTTAGGCAGAAAAGGTGAGGCCAGGCGCCGGAGGCGTCCCTCGGGCCGCGAGGAGGCACAGAGGCGCAGCCGCGACGGGCGCCGCACGGGTTCGGATCCTGTTGGCCAACCGAGCCCAGCAGCCGAGAACGCGCGTCCCCGCAAAAGTTGTGCACCGTTCGGCTTTCTGAGGACCGAGTCAGGCGAGGGCGGACCGGCGGGCGGGGAGCCACGGCCGCTCACCTTGAGCCTTTAGGGAGCAGAACGGGATGCTGGTGGGAACCGAGTGGCGAAGGAATTTAGTGGCGGAAGGCTGGGGGGGAGGGGGGGCGTCGGGCTGGGCTGCGCGGCGCGGTGCGGGAGCTGGGCGCGGGGTCGGGGGCGCGGCGCCCGGCCTGGCAGCCCCGGTTCCGGCACGGCCGGCCGGTTGGAAGGGGCCAGCGGGACGGCTCAGCGGCCCCTCCCTCGGGATTCCGCAGGGCTCTGACCCGGCCTTTATCTCAGCGCGCTCAGCAGTCGTGGGGGCTTCAGGAAAGAAGACAAAGGCCCGGTGTCACTGCAGGCTGGGGCTCGGCTTCCTGACTCTTCGCTCACACTCACAGCCTTTGGCGTTGGTTGGGGGGAGATTAAAAAAAATATATGTGTCGAGTTTCCTCCCCCCCGAAACAAACAAACAAACAAACAAGCAAAAACCAGATTCGCCTTCCCTCCTCGTCCATAGAGACTAACGTTCCCTGGGATCCTGCTCTTTCCTTTTCTTTGCCTGCCTAGAGAAGTAAGTTTTCTTTGTACGTAGAGGAAAATCCGGGCAAAGGTTTTGTTTGATTCGGCTCGTTAGTATTATTACCAACAAAGTCAGGCTGGACTCCCAGCTTGGAGAACCCGAGTTGGCCTCCCGGTGTGGCGGGGGCGCAGGCGGCCTCTGCCCCCGGCGCTCGGGCGTCGCTGGGGACGGTCAGGGTCTCCTGCGCTTCCTCTGCCCGCCCCGCCGGCGGGAGCACCCGGTGCGCACACCCGCCCGGCCATTTGCCCCAAATTTTGTTTAGAGCTGCCTGGAAGCGCCCGCTCCGCGCCCGCTGCTCTGCGCCTGCGGAGGTCTTCCGCAGGAGGTCTGCGGAGGTCTTCCGGAGGTCTTCCGAGCCTCCGGCCCCACACGGCCCCCGCTCCCCACCCGCCCGCGGCGCCTCGGCCCGCCGCAGCTCGGCCCAACCCGCTTCCTGCGTTTGCCCCTCAGATTTCCCGTTTCTCCACCAAGACTGGGGGGGCCCTCTCCCACGAGCTGACCTCCGCAACCTCCTGCCCGGTCGCGACCTACCGCTTTTCTGAAAATCGGGGCAAATGTTCAAACAGCTCCGCGTTCCAGAAGGAGGCACCTGAGCGCGGGAGGCGCCCGCCCAAGAGCCCGAGGGTGATGGCTGTGCGTGGACTCCGGCGCCTGGGTGGGTGTCACACTCCGCAGGTCAGCTGGGCCTTTGTCAGAGAACACCCCGTCTATCTGAGAAGATTGCCTTAGGAGAAGAGAGGGCGGTTGGAGGAGCCGTGGGCTAGGCCCACTGTCTGTGGCCCCAGGGCTCGGGTACTCACTGCCACAGCAACAGAGTGCGCCTCACCCTGAAGGTCAAGGGGCTGGGGCACGGAGAAGCAATCCTCTGCGCCCCAACTCGGAAAGGTGTTCCATGGTCTGCGCACTTGGGGGCCCAGGGGTAGCTGTGGCCACTGGGCTAGAATATCAGACCTTACAAGGTTACTACCGAAGGCGTTTCCTCCCTCCCTCGGTTCCTCCCTCCTTTCCTTCCGTCCTTCTGACCTTCCGTCCTTCCGACCTTCTTTCCTTCCTTCCTTCCTCCCTCCCTTCCTCCCTTCTTTCCTTCCTTCCTTCCTCCGTCCCTCCCTTCTTCCTTCTTTTCTTCCCTCTCTGCCTCCCTCTTGCTCTTCTTTCTCCTTTCAATGTGGGACAGAAAACCATACTGACCATCTACTACAAACTGGGCATTTTGACATTAGAGCATTTAATTACTTTAATAACCCTGTGAAATATATATACTCATTTCTATTTTATAGATGAGAACAGTGAAATTCAGAATGGGTGCTTTGCTCAAGGTCACACAGTTGTTAAAGGAGGTTGCTAGGCTCTACACTAGTTCCTCCCGGCTGAATACGCCTTGTCCCATTCCGCATAGGCCACCTTCCTGGGTGGACGTGGTCTCACAAGTTGCCAGAGCTTATCGCTGAGCTGGAACCTGTGCAGCAAACAGCAGGCAAAGTGGAATGTCCTGGGGACAACCTGCTTGCAGCTCAGTCCTGTGCTTCCTTTTCCTCTGGCTGGCTGTCCCTTTACCCATCCAGCTCCCTGAACATCAAACATCGGGCTGCAGGGTCTGTGCCACTTGGGGAGCCAATGAGCAGCTGGGCTCAGTGCTCACAGTGCTCTCTAAAATTCCCAAGGCTGTTTGCCCCACAGAGAGCTGGATGACCACGGGATGGGCCTTTTCCTTCTCGGGACCTCTGGTTCCTTAAATGTAAGCTAAAAGGTTTGGGGTCCATTCTTTTGTGACAGAATAGAGCCCTGTCTCCAGAAAGTAGAAAGCAGATAAAACTGCCTGGTTTCAAGAATCCTTAATTTCTTGCTGTCTCTAAGGCAGAACCAGGGGCATGATGGTTGCTCCCAAATGCTCCATGCCTCTGGTCCCTACACACAGGAGAGGTATGCCTCCTGGTCCCATCCTCTCTTATAGGTCCCACAGGCTACTCCAAGAAGCAGGAGCAGCCCCACAGAGGCAGGAGGCCCAACAAGGCATGGTCACCACCAGCTTAGCTCCACAGAGTAGGAAAACGGCAGGGTTCCTTAGCACACAGCAGCTTCCTGGCCCTGATGCCCTCCCCGGCCCAGCGATATTGGTGCTCCAAGCCTCCATTAAGGGAAGAGCTTATTCATGGACAGACTGTCCTGGGTCTGACCCAATTCCTTGGCCCATCTTCTCCTGCCCCACTGACTGCAAGAAGCTGTGATTTGCCCCTGATTTCTACCCACCACCAGGGGGCTTTTAGAAGCTTGGAGCTCCAGCCTCCCGTAGTGGGAGAGCCCAGCACCTAACCTCAGGTGAAATATCCTGAGCTTCATGCCCATCCAAACTGGGGATGTAGGGCAGTGGACTCTTTACTTATGCAAAAGGGAAGCAGGCTCAGGACACCCTCTGGAGTAGGGTGTGAGGCCATCCCAGAAAACACCTGAGGTTCCACAATTCCTTGGTACATGCACTGCACTGGTGATGACCTCTCCCTCATCCCCCGAGAACAGGGCACTGTGCCCCGTTCAACACAAGTATTTTGGCTGGGCAGTCTTAGGGGGCAGGGATGACTAAGAAATCGTGTGTAAATGTGAGGAGGGGGAATCATCTTGTCAGTGATGAGTGTGAGGATGTCTACATGTGTACAAACACACACATACTCCTCATTCAATATCATGTGTAGCAACTCATAACCCAGGACATGCAGAAACTGGTAGGCTATTTGCATGAAACTCTAAATTGGATTTATAGTATACCCAGGCAAACATAAAAACATACACCCACACAGTGCAGCCATCTAGACCAGACTATAAATGCTAAGGCATAACTGCTGTATATCAAGAACTCTCTTAAATACTTTTGCCCTCACTTAGGGAATTCCTTAAATCATCTTTTCTATTAGAAACTCAAAAGTACAAAGAAAGAGAGGAGAGAAAGGAAATGAGAGATGAAGGTCAGTCATTGCCTCAAAGTTTTTAGCACTGGGGGAAATGACCAAACTATAGAGTTATGGAGAAACCCCTAGGGCTGGAATTAGAGACAGATGTCTTCCTGTGGGCATCCATTGGGAAGTGGGGGTATGATCTATCTGCCTCCTCTGTGTGGGATCTCCAATCCCTGAGTAGACCAGGAATCCCTCAGTGATTCCTTGATTTCATCCTCCGTACTAAGTGAGACTGTCAGTCCCTCCCCAGCCTTGGGTGCCTCTTGCCTTTCAGCTCTTGGGGGACAGAGAGAAGCTGTCTTCCAGTGCTGGCCTAGGCCAGCTTCTCCTACCTCACTGAAGGCTCTGCTCTGGAGACTTTCCTCTTTTGCTTTCTCTGCTTGGGATAGCAGTTCGGAGGTGCTGAGAACCAACTCCGGACCAGACAGCCTCACCCAGCTCAAGCACGGGCTTTGTATGTATTGTCTGCTGTTATCATTAGCGAGCCAGGGTTATATACTGAGAATATAGCTGCACACACTACCGATGACATGAATGCAACACACACTGTGGTCCCAGTAAGCACTCCTTGAGTATTAGGCATATGATTATTACACTGCCTGAAATATATGCCCTCTCCGAGGGCTAATGACAGAAATACACACCTCCCATTCTGTCACCAGGACATGACTTAACACTGTACACACATATTCACAGCAGGCATAGACAACACAACTGCCCATGGGATACGTGTTCACACCACAGAAAGCACAGAAAGACAAGCACACAGCAGTCCACTTTCTTTCCTGCAACTCGTTTTAGCCAGACAATGGTGCAATGGTTCACTAGAAGCACCCTAATACTAGGCCTGACTAATCTCTTGGGCTACCCACCCCAGCTGAACCTCCCACTCCAGCCTGCTCTTTCTGGTTCCCCTGGCATTGGCAGACTCCAGTTGAGGGTACCGGGTGATGGTCCTCGGAACAGCAATGGCTCCATTCCCTACCTTCCAGTCTCCCCAGTGATGCCCAAGGGAGGAAAGTTGTCCTGAATCAGAGCTACTTCCTCTTGGGGCCCAGCAACACATAACAGGCCCCCCCCCCCCCATGATCCTACAGCATGATCACTAGTATAGATTGAAGTGGGAGGCCTGCACCCTTGGTCCCTGTGCCGGCCACCTCTGGGCCACTTGTTAGTCTGGACCTGTGACTCCTACCGTCTGGGCCCTGAGTAGGGGCGGTGACAGATGCATGGCTGGAGTGGGGTCCAGCCTAATCTGTACCACCGTCCTGGGGAAACCAGCAAATACCTATCACCCAGTCAGCGACTGAAGGCTGCCCACCCATAATACCCTTAGAGCTCCCGAGGCTGCAACATCGTCAAATGCTCGTGTGCCTGTGCAGGAACACCGGTCTGAATTCGTTATTTGAAGAGTCCCAGTAGAGAAAAAGAAGGGAAAAAAAATTAGATTTCTGCAGCCCTGAAGTGGTCATTCCTCTCTACACATATCTCAAGGTAAATGAATTCTGATTGTTAAAAATAATAAAGCAATCAATGTAAGTCGCTCCTTACATTTACACAGAGGTTTGCAGCCTACAGAACATTTTCCCCCAAACATTATTTTCTCTATCTGGAATAAATTCTTCTGGTTATTATATTTGTTTGGAAAAATATAAACGTATGAGGTTCAATATAATGAAAACACAGTCCATACACTCAGTGCCACTGTGTAAGAGGTAAAATACAAACCTGAACAGTTGCAAAAATCGAACAAATCCTACCTACACCCACGCCTTGTGAACGAACCACGACTGATAAAGTCTCTTTGATGACGTTAAACAGCCGCAACAGACCAGCGATGACACAGAAAACAAACAATCCCCCGGAAAACAAACCAACGCGACAACCACAAACGCCCTCCACTCGGGCTGCCCTCAACCCTTATTTCTCTGAAAGAGTATAACATTTTGCTGGAAATCCTCTTTTCACCAGCTGCTGAGCAAACTTAGGCGAAGCGGAAATAACAGAAGTCCGTGTGAAAAGAAAGAACAAAAAATTTATTTGGGAATTGACAAGACAGTAACAACAAACAAACAAAACAACAAAAGTGCTCTAGTTCTTTCTAGAAAATTTGGTCCTCCAAACGACACACTAGGGAACAACCAGGTCTAGGGCTTTCGGGCCAGCCGGCTCCGGGCCACAAGCCCGCCCGGTCCGACCGCTGCCAGGTTTCACATTTCTCCTGCCCAAGGTAGGAGAAGCAACGCGTTTGCAAAACAAAAATCAGAGCGAGCACAATCCGTCCCTGTGGCGTCTGCCAGGCAGGCAGTGATCATCAGCCCGCACTCCGGGCTTGCAACGGAAGATCCGGGGAAACTTGTTTTTGATTTGTTTGTTTTTAGATAGAGGGGAGACCCCCCAATTCGTAAAGGAAACCATCTCTTACTGAGCATATTCTCCTACCTCTCTGAACACAGCTTTCTGAAGGCCCGACAGGAATTCGACTTCAAATCTCCTGGAAGAGATTTTCATGTTTTGCTTTAGCAAACTCCAAGGCCACAATACTTCACCGGTTATCCCGGTTAGTTTTTTCTTTAAAAAAAAAAAATTTTTTTTTTAAATGTTATCTAAAACAGCCCTCCCGATCTTTTGGGCGAAACATTAGCCAGCCGCCTGGGGCCTGGCGGGGCCCGAAGCGCCGGGACCGGGAGCGGAGGACACGCAGCCCGTGTCTGAGCCCGGACGTGCTGTAAACCCCGCCGCACAGAGCGCCGAGCGAGGCAGCCCGGCTCCCTGCCCCGGCCCACCCCTCGCCCCGTCCAGCGGCCCCGGCTAGCCGCTTCTGAGCTGCTCCAGGAGGCTACGTGGAGCAAACGCACGTTTGTCCCTTCCTCGGGCACCGCGGCTGCTGGTTGCCCGCCCGGACCGACGCTTCCAGCCTGGGACTGCGCGGCAGCCGGGCGAGGAAAGCCCAGCGCGAGCGCACCGACCTGTGTGAGAAGGCCAGGAGGGCTGCACGGCCGACGCCCGGCCCCGGCACTTCCTCCCCGCTCTGCATTTTGACCTGGGGCGTCCAGCCCGGACGCTCGGGCGCCGGGAGGAGACGAGGCCTGCAAAAGGCTGCCGGAGAGGCGGCCTGCAGGCCGGAGGAGCGAGGGGGCAGACAGGGCAGGGAGGAGAGCACAGGAGAAGAAGCGGAGGAGACAAAGAGGGGCGAGAGGAGCTGCAGGGGGAGCGAGGAGGCGCAGAGGGCCTTGGACGCTGGCTCAGAAGATGGCCCCACAGAGGGCGCGTGGTCCGGCCGGCGGCGGGGGCTGCGGCTGAGGCCGGCGTCGCACGTCCCTGCGTCCTCGCAGCCGGCGTGCGCCGGGTTCTCAGAGATCGAGGCGCGAGTGCAGCGCGCCGGTCTTGCTGTCGTGGTCCCAGTAAGAGCAATGCATCATGGCGAGCTCGGGCTGCCGGGCGCAGGCGAACTGCAGGCCGGGCGCGTTAGAGGGCGCGGGCGCCGGGGGCGCGGCGGTGGCAGGGCTGGCGGGGCTGAGCTGGCCCGGGGGCGGCGCGGCTGCCGCGTGGTGCGGCGGGGCCGGCGGGGGTGCGGCGGCCGCGTGCAGATGGTGTGCGTGCGGGTGTGAGTGGGGGTGCGGTGGCGGCGGGGGCGCGGCCGGCGGGCCTCCCAGGCCGTTGTACGAGTTCACCACGCCGGGAGGCAGCGCCATGCTCTGCACGCGTGAGTACGGCCCGTACGAGGCGGCCGGGCCGGCCAGCCCCTTGACCACCGCGGCCGCGCCCGGACTGCCCGGGCCCGCGGCTGCGGCGGCAGCCGCCGCCGCTGCAGCGGCCGCCGCCATCTGGCAGGAGGCGTAGGGCATGGGTGAGGGCGGCTGCGGTAGTGGCCACGAGTTGTTGAGGAAACCGGACTGCAGGTACTTGGGGGGCGCCAGGTAGCCGTAGCCGTCGGCCCCCGCGCCAGCTACGGCGCAGCCGCCCGCGGCGCCGCCGGCCCCGAAGAGCCCCTTGCCGGGCTGGAAGTGCGCGGGCGGCGGCCGGAAGGGCCGCTTCATGCGGCGGCGGCGCCGGTAGTTGCCCTTCTCGAACATGTCCTCGCAGGCCGGGTCCAGCGTCCAGTAGTTGCCCTTGCGCTCGCCGCCGCCCTCGCGCGGCACTTTGATGAAGCACTCGTTGAGGCTGAGGTTGTGGCGGATGCTATTTTGCCAGCCCTTCTTGTTCTTCTCGTAGAAAGGGAACTTGGCAATAATGTACTGGTAGATGCCGGACAGGGTGAGCCTCTTTTCGGCGCTCTCGCGGATCGCCATGGCGATGAGCGCCACGTACGAGTACGGGGGCTTCTGCGCGGGGTCGGGTTTCTCCGGGGCTGTCCCGGCGCCGCCGCCGCCTCCCTTGCCGGGGCTCGGCGGCGGCGGCGGCGGCGCCTCGGGCTCCTTGGCTGCGCGGCCGGTCTCCGGGGCCAGCAGGGCCCCCGCGGCGTCCTCGGGCTCGGGGTAGCTGGCCATCATGACAAAGCCGGCGCACGGCGGCCAGGCAGCCCCTGCTCTTTCCCCCCGGCGCTGGCGCGGCAGAGTCCCGGCGCACAAGTTCGCTCACCGCCGAGTCTCAAACTTCTGGAGACTGCGGATGCCGCCCGTGCTCGCTCGCTGGCGGCCTCTCGCTCCTTTCCTCTCCTCTTCCCCTTCCCCTAGGGAGCGGCTGGCGGGAGTGGAGCTCAGCCTCTGGCCATGGGGAGTCCGCCCAACAGAGAGGGGCTCCGGGCCCGCCGCCCCTCCCCGCCCAGGCCAGTCCCCGCCTCGGTGGGTTTTCTTTTCGGCGCTCTTCCCCTCCCCCCACCCGCCGGTTTCCCGAGGCACGACCCGCGTCTCTGGCGGAGCTGCCTCCTGGTGTCCCTAGTGCGCCAGGAGCCTCGCTCAGTTCTGATTCGTATGGGCTCCGCGGAGTTCCGCTTGCGTCAGGCGCCTTCGCCCCTATAGCGGGGCGGCCAGTCGCGCACGGGCGAGTTCATCTCCAAGTCACTTTTTGTAAACGCCCCGCACAGCGCGGACCGGCCTGCCCCCGCCCAGCGAGCTGAGGGGGCCCGGCGGACGACCCGGCTCACGCTCTCGCAAGCCCTTGCAATCCGCCGGGGCTCGCTCTGCGGCTGGGGCCGGGAGATGTCGAGGGCCCCGGAGGGGTCCGTCCGCACTCGGCCAGTGCCCAGGGAGTTCGGGCCCTAGCGAGGAGAGGCGCGCCGAGCCTCCTCGCGGCTTTCAGGTGAAAGAAAACGACTCCTCTGCTCTGCCCTTTGCTGCTGTCTCGGGGCTAAACTTCTAGCTTGGGCTGGGGGAGGGGCGGGACGGCGAGGGGGCTGGGTGGAGGTGGGGTGGAGATTGCTGCGCGGTGGCTTTGGGAAAATCAGCCTAGAAACGAAGTGTCACCGAACCAAGAAACCTCGGCCTGGCCTCGCCTGTCCGTGGCGCTTTCAGAGTGACTGGGCCGAATGGGTCTGGGGAGAGGATCGGGAAGGGGCGCCCAGGAGCTCCGCCTGCAGCCCCTTGGCCTTTCCTTGCGCTGCCCTTGGACCTAGGGACCAGACCCCTCCTCACAATCCGCGGTGTAATCCTACGGGTCGTATGTGTGCTTTAACAACACCAAGTAGACCCCACTCTACCCCTGCTCCTACACGCGTGACTGTTGCTGTGGGGCTTTGGGGGATTTTATTTGTATGTGCACCGGTATCACATATAGAGGTCATGGGGGGCGGGTCTGTCTTTGAGACACATGTGCTGGTGCGAAAGCACAGGTATGCACACGGACAAGGTGAGATTTATATTTCTGGTAAAACATTTATACTTACTGATAAGCAATGGTACATGTGTGTCATCAGCAGTAAACGTGGTTCCGGATGTAGCATCTTCTTTCTTTTTTCCTCTTTTCTCTTTCCTCCCCTCTCTTTCTTCTTTTCTTCCCTTTCCCCCTTCCTTTGTCAATATTCTGTTACAGGCTGGGAAGGAAAACAAGAGGCTGTGAGGGAGGCATTTGTTCAAATCTCTCTCCTGACAAGACATTTGTTCTGATCTTTCTCCAGGGTTGAGGGAGAGTGAATGCTCACCTACCTTAAACAGTAGTCTGAATGGGTCCCGGTTACACCTGCATGCCCTGAGATTATCTCAGGGGAAATAAATGCTGGCAAAAGGCAGCTGTGCTGTTTAACAGTTTTAAGTTAGCTTAACAAAAAGCCTGCAGTTGTAAAGTGTGAGAGAGATGGCCTGTGTTTTGAATGTCCAGGTCCCCAGCTCCTTGGTACTGAGGAGGTCAGGATACTTTGGGGAGGAAGGTGGGCTGAATGGATGTCATGCAGGGGTGTGTCTTATGTCTGGAAGGGCATATCTGGAGTGGCTGCCCCTGTGCTCATTACTACCTCTTCCTCCTAGGCTGCCCAATCTTTGAGGAAGCCTGGAGAGCCCTTAGTGACAATGTGAGCCCAGCACCCATGGCCACTTTCATGTCCTGCCTGCTTCCCACTCAGGTCTCTGATCTACATTCCAAGATTAAAGGAAAGGAGGACAGGGTGACAGGGCTCTTTGGAATTCAGCATCTTGAAAATGACTCCAGAGAGGTCACCAGGACAGCCTGGTCTGACCATTACAGCAAGAGGGAGCCGGGCTCTTCTAAACTCACCCAAGTGAATACCCTCCTCCACCCACTATTGGAAATATCTCAAAGTAGCTTGTTTTTTTTCCCCCACTGCTCCCAATAATAAAAACCAGGGCAAGCAACACCTCTTCAAAACCTCTGTGGAGTCCCCTGAGCAGGCGTGCAGGTGTTTTTCTTCTTCCTCACTCCCATCGATGTCCAGGCTGTGGGTGGGAGTGGTGTAGGTTAGGTTTGGGGCTGCTGTAGATTGACCCCAGCGCCCATCCTCCTCCTGGCCCTGGGCAGGGGAAAAAACAGCTGGGTCCAGCCCCAACCTGGGAGGGGGTGTGCTCTCGCCTCTCCTCTTTTTTTCTGACCACCCAGGCTGGCCCTCTGTCTTTCTCTCCCCCTTGCAGGCATTTCCGCTGCTGGCCTGCAGCAGCCAGGTGTAACAGCATTGTTGTGTGTGTCATCACTTCCCCGAATTCCAAACTCGGCTCCCTTTTCAGCTTTTAAGGAGAGAGAGAGAGAGAGACAGAGAGAGAGAGAGAGAGAGAGAGAGAGAGTGTGCGTGTGCGCGCACGCGCGCGCGTAGGGGTTGGGGGTAAGGGAAAGAATTCTTCTAAAGATTTTTTGAGTGGACAGGAGTCCCGCTCCATTCAGGTATTGATCTCTCCAGGAAGCCGTGGGGCGCGCCTCAGTTTACTTTCCAACCCTCTAAGGCAGGCGGGGTAGGGCCCCGCTTCCTGGTGAGGTCTGGATCCCGTCGGGCCGGCAGTACAAGTGGAGGCTTGTGGGGGGGCATCCTCTCTCTCCCGGCGGCATTGCTGCGAAGCCCGCCCCTAGCTCAGTGACCTCGGGGCAGTGCCCACCTTCGAGGGCGGAGCGCAGCTTCTAGTCTCTCCGCCCGGGTTTCCCGGGGGCCTGCAGCTGCAGCTCAGAAACCGCCGGTCGCTTCTGCCGGTCCTCCCGCCGGGGCGCCGCTTGCGGACGCAGCGCCAGGGACCCGCCGGCGGGGCGCGGCGCCCGCTCCCGCACCTGACGGCCGGCGCGAGCAATTCACTAAGATCTGAAGGAGGGATGGAGGAAGACGCTTCTCCCGCGAGGTCGGGAATCCTGCAACAGCCGCCGAAGCGGCTGCGCCTGGGGATCCGGGCGGCCGGGTCCTGCCAGGTGAACGGCCCAGCGGCCCCGAGGCAGCCAGCGCTTCCCGGGCGCGACTCAGCCGACCCCGCGTTGCCGTGGGCTGCCCGAACCCTGGCGGGTTCCACGGTGCCCTTTCCTGGCGGGGCCCTGAAATACACTCCGGCTTCCTGCCCTGCGCGAGGACCGAGGAACTGAGCCCGCTGCAGCCTTCTCCTGCGGGCCTTTCGTGTGCGAGGCGGAGAAAGGGAAGCCTGGATACGTTCATTAGCACATCCCTGTGTAACTGCACACCTCACCTATAAGCGCTACTCCTAGCCCCATCTACACGCCCGTGGACTCCAGGCCTCTCTACTCCCGTCACATTCCTCCATCACTTCTCTCCAATTAACCGTGTATCCCCTCCAGCCCTTCTTTTACCCACTACTCTCTCACACTCGCCCGTTATACGTAATAGTTCTGGTCCTGCACATTTTGGTGGAAAACATATCACTGATGCTTGCATTTTAAGCCTCTTTACACACTTGGGCACTCGGCTATCTCATGACACAGAGTATCTCTTGGGTCCATGTCTACAAGTTTGACTTCTAGAAGCCTGTTGATTCTCTGATGTCTTTTGCCCGGGTTAGGGTGACTGTGCAGCTACCTGGATATTCCCTTGGTGAGGCTGCTGCTCAGAGTTCTTTAGGAGGCTCAGGTCCAGAACATATCCTTCATGCACTTTAATTAAACATTTTTAAAAATGTTTATTCGTTTTTTGGGGGGGAGAGAACATGAGCGGGGGAGGGGCAGAGAGAGAATGAGAGAGAGACCCAGAATCAAGCTGGCTTCAGGCTCCCAGCTGTCAACACAGAGCCCGACTTGGGGCTGGAACCCAGGAACTGTGAGATTGTGACCTGACCCAAAGTCGGAGGCTTAACTGGCTGAACCACCCAGGCGCCCTTCCCTCATGCACTTTCATACACAGGCCACTCACACAAGCTTCCTCTCTGTTTTGTAGCTTAGCTCCCAACCATTTTGACTGGCTGCAGCCTGGTGCTTGGTTCTTCTGCACATACCCCCGCAGTGCCCCCAGGCCAGCCATATTATTCTGCCTCGTTGGGATTAACAGTCACCCAAATATGTGCTTGGGAGAAAGAGTGAGGGAATAGGGAAGTGGAGAGATGGAGAGAGAGAGAGAGAGAGAGAGAAGCCACTAACCATTCTGGGGAAGAACTCACAGATGAGAGCTGTTCCCAGTTGATATCTTAGTGAATCCTACCTCCCTCATCCCATGGGTAGTTGGGCTAGGAGGCAATAAGCTAGAGTTCTGGGCTTCTCTTTACCTCACTGATGTTGGGACTCAAGTTCCCTAGCACCTCTTTGCCTCAAGGAGAGTGTGCCCTACCCTTTACCAGGCAGACTACAGGGAAGTTGTACCTATTTCTCCTTGCTGAGCCTAACTTAGGGAAATAAGGCAGAGTGGGCTGGTTCATGAGCCCTGAAGGACCTCCCCTCTCCAAAGACTTTTGGAGTGCTCCCGAAGAGAGAATTCTAGAGTGGCTTCCTTTGGTATCCCATGGCCATGACTCCCATGGCAGAAAGTCATTTTGTTCAGCCCTGGAGAGTGAGTACCCTGCCACTAGTGTCCCCCCCCCCCCCCCCCCAGTGCTTGCAAGTGTGATGTGTCATTGTTTAAAGTTGCCTTGTTGCTTTTCTCCATACCCAGACAGTAAGCCTTGGTGGGTAGGGACTCTGTCCTTCAGTTCTCACTCGTGCTTCCCACCAGGATTGGCTTAACGCATTCTAAGGGCATTGGAGAATGCCTCCACTCCACAGAGAGGATTGAGAGATGCCACTTTCCTTGCAGTGAAGCTGGAATTGCCAGGAAAGGGACTGGAGGTGAGGAAGAGTGGCTGGACCATGGGGGCCCAGGTCAGGATCCAAGGGTCCTCTGCCATCTGGCGCTGTCTGCTCGTATGGCTGCACAGCCATGCTGCTGAAACTTAGGCAAGGACACGGGACACCTTCCTGGTTCCCTGATCATGGTGAGGACCTGTGGGAAGCATATAAAGTAAACTTCACTAGAAATAGAGTGGCTTTGCATCTGCAGCAGTCAGCTTATAACATAAGGTCTGCTGTCTGAAGCCCCATGTAGGCCCAAGAGGAGGGGGGCTGAAAGAGCCCTTCTTGGTCCTCATTCCCTGCTCAAGTTTCTCTACGAATGGGCACCGTGTAAGGAGCCTCTGTGCAGGAGGGAAGTTTTAGATTCCTAACTTTGATGAAGTCTAGAGGAAGGGAGAGAGAAGGGCTGAGTTTTGTGTTTTGCATTCTGAAGATTTCTCTCATGCCAAGATTGTGTGTGTGTGGGTGTGTGTGTGTGCTGTATAATTTGCATATGTAAACAACAAGCATCTCAACTATACAGTGTGATTATTTTTATATACAATGCACCATGTAACCACCACCCTCATCAAGATATGGAATGTTAACAATTTTGTCACCTCAGAAGGTTTCCTTATATTTTTTCCTCTTCAATACCTACTCCCAAAAGATAACTGTATTCTGATTTTTATCACCATAGATTAACTTTGCTTGCATATATGGAACATATAACGTGTCCTCTTTTGTGTTTGGTTTCTTCTGCATAACATATTTTTTAAAAATATAATTTATTGTCAAGTTGGCTAACATACAGGATATACAGTGTGCTCTTGGTTTTGGGGGTAGATGCCTATGACTCATCGCTTACATACACACCCAGTGCTCATCCCAACAAGTGCCCTTCTCAATGCGCATCACCCATTTCCCCCTCTCCCCCACTCCTCCATCCACCCTCAGTTTGTTCTCTGTATTTAAGACTCTCTTAGGGTTTGTCTCCCTCCCTCTCTGTCTGTAACTATTTTTTCCCCTTCCCTTTCCCCATGTCCTTCTGTTAAGTTTCTTAAGTCCCACATGAGTGAAAACACACTGCATAATATATTTTTGATAGCCATTCATCTCTGTGGCATTTGTCAGCCATTAATTTCTCTTTATTGCTGGGTAATATTCCACAAGTTGCTTATCTGTTCACCTGTTGATGGACATTTGCATTGTTTCCAGTTTTGAGATATCATAAATAAAGCTGTTGTCAACATTTTTGTACATGTCTTTTTGTGAAGGGCATTTTATTACTCTTGAGTGAATACCTACGAGAGAAGGCATTTAGGCATATGTATAGTTTTAGAAGATACTGCACAATGGTTTTCCAAAGTAGAGCAAACTACAGTGCTGGACAGACAGACAGACATGCGATAACAGGTCATTTTCCTTGCAGACAGCATTCACTAAAGACCACTGTGTACCTCCAGCTATTACTGTCATCATCCTTATTATAAAGGAATAAAATAGATATCTTTTATGAAGAACTTATTTTGAGCCAGGATCTTTACATGCATGCTCTCATTTCATTTTTATGACAAATTTAAGGTGTTGCTACTGTTCCCATTTTATAGATGAAGAAACTGAGGTGCACAGAAGTTAAGGAACTTGATGAAGGCCCCCAGCCAATAAGTGGCAGCTTGACTTTGGAGCCCTGAGTTTCACCTATGCACATGTGCCTCTATTTGCCTGTGCAAGATCAGGAAGTCCCTCCTTCCATCTGACCAAACCTAGCTGTTACTTAGGAGACCCATTTCCTATAACCCCTGGTCTTCCCATATACACTGTCATACCCAGGCCTGAGATCTGTGTACACATACATATGTACACAGTCTTCCTCATAGCCACACACACTCACTGTGAAGACATGCATGGGGGCCAATTCGTGAAAACCTCAAGGTTTTCCAGGCTCTGGGCTCAGCAGTCCATGGTGTGCCCCTTAAGGAAATTGCAGAAGATTGGACCAGGCACAAGTCTGCTTCTGAATGCCACAGGGAAGAATTCAGAGGCCATCCTTCCCTGGGAAGAGATGGGCATTTGATCCTCTTCCCAACATGCTTAGCCAAGCCAGTTGTCATGATGCTTTAGGGGCATTAGCCTGGGCATCTCTCCAACTGCAGGATTTGTCCAGGGATGTTCATCTTCTCCTAGAAGGAGATGAAAGTCTGGAAGTGTTGCACCTTGCCTGGGAAAGTGTTAAGTGGGGAGGCAGATGTGCGTGGTCTGAATAGGGAGAAAGCATGAAGTCTGGAGAACTGCACTTCTGGCCACAGGACTTGACTGGGCCCTGCAGGGAATGGTCACTCTGAGGAGAGCCAACAGACTTCTCATGGCCCTAAGGACGTTATCGAGGACCCACGCCCCTGGGCTTGAGTCAGAGGAGTATGCTGCCCCTGTGGGTGAAGGCAATACAGGGGGCTACACTCTATGCAGCTGGCTCCTTCTCAGGCCCCCTTTTAGACTAATTGAGGGCTTGCTGGGCTCCGGGTTTGTAATTGGTGGTAATTGCTGACAGGCTGCTGTGGTGGTACAAACAGGCTTTTGTTGGGGAAACAGTGGTCAGGATTTTGGTGCTTTGAGTGAGAACAGTCCAGGATTCTGGTGTGCTCTGTTCCAGGTACTTCTTGGTACCTAGCTTTTTGCTAGGAGGCAGCATTTCTGAGGAATGGGGACTGGTAGCATGTCTGAGCAGGAAGGGACCCACTCATGCAGGTGATGGGAACTCGGGTCCAGAAATATACAAGGTCTGCTTCAGGCCGTAGAACTAGAGCAGATGGAAGGGAGGTCCTGGTATTATAACTGACACATGCCCACATGGGGCTGGGAGGCACCATGGTGGAGTGGTTAAAACAGACCTCTGTCCCAATTCTTATGGATATCAGCCTGGGAAATCATGAAACCTTGCTGAGCTTTAGGGTTTTAGAATTTTATCATTTTTAAATAGGCAACATATTCACATATACTAAAAATTAAAAACATAGAAGACTTACGATGAAAAGTCTCCTTCTACTTCTGCCCCAGGTCACTCATTTCACAGGTAGCCAGTGACCCTGGTTTTATATATATTCTTCCAGACATATTTTAGGTATATGTAAACACATGTACATACATTATCTTGTCCCCCTTCACCTTTTACACATGGCAGCATCTAATGCACGGTGTTCTGTACCCTAAAAACTTTCCATATCAATGCATTTTCTTTTTAGAACATTGGATTTCAGAGTATTCAGTTTCTTTCAAACTTTTGCTTTTATAAACAATACTGTAACGTAATCTTGTATATAACCTAATTTTTTAGGTGTGTGCATATATCTGTAAAACATTCTATAAAGAGTTAGGTCAAAGGATGCCAAAGAATATGTGCATTTATAACTTTGAGATGTTACCAATTATACTTCCTATGGATTGAAATACTATAACTTCCATATGAAGTGTATGAGATTCCTGTTTCTCCACAGCCTCACTAAAACACATCTTTTTTTAAAAACATTTTTAACGTTTATTCATTTTTGAGAGGAGATAGAGTGCAAGTGGGGGAGGGGCAGAGAGAGAGAAAGAGAGAGAGAAAGAGCAGGGGAGGAACAGAGAGAGAGGGGGACACAGAATCCAAAGCAGTTTCCAGGCTCTGAGCTGTCAGCAGAGAGCCCGATGCAGGCCTCGAACCCATAAGTGGTCGAAGTCCGACGTGACACTTAACTGACTGAGCCACCCAGGCACCCGACACACATCTTTCTTTCTTTCTTTTTTTTTTTTTTAATTTTTTTTTTAATGTTCTATTTATTTTTAGGAGAGAGACAGCGTGAGCAGGGGAGGGTCAGAGAGAGAGGGAGTCACAGGCTGAAACAGGCTCCAGGCTCTGAGCTGGCAGTCAGCACAGAGCCCGACGCGGGGCTCGAACCCACGAACTGAGAGATCATGACCTAAGCGAAAGTCAGACGCTTAACCGACTAAGCCACCCAGGCGCCCCAACATCTTTCTTTTTAAGAAATAAATCTTACAGATATAGTTGAGGACCCTTCTGTACCTTTCCTTGATCCCTCTCTGTCTGTCGCTCTCCTGAGGTGATTATCATGGTAAACTTGGAGTTTAATAGTCCCAAAGCTATTTGAATATTTGTTCTACATGTGTATCCAATTCTAGGCAGTACTTAGTATTGTTCTGTGTTTCATAACTTTATATAAATGGTATCCTGCTGTTGTAGAAAGACACGTGCTTGCTTTTTCATTCACCCTGTGTTGTGAAAAGTTCCTAGTTGATACTCAAAGACAAACTCCATTCATTTTCACTAGGTTTTACCATTCCATTGTGTGAACACACCATGGTTTATTTATCCATGTTTCTGTTGAGGGGCGATTGGGTTATTTCCTATTCTTTATTATTACCCATGGTCCTGCTATGGACATTATTATATGTATCTGCTCAGAAGTGGAGCTGCTGGATCAAAGGGCACAGACATCTTCCAACTTTACTAGTTATTGCCGAACAGCTTCTCCATCTGTAAATCAAAGGAGTGATGCCTGTAATGCCGGAAGTCAGTGTCAATGAGTGAGATGGTAGAGTGGGCGAGAATCTGGGTTTGGATTTCAGCAAATCCAGACTTAAATCCTGGCTCTGTGATTCAATTGCTGTGTGACTTTGGGCCTAATATATAGCCTCTCTGTGCTTTGGTTCCCTCATCTGCAAAACAGTAATGATAGTATCTAGATCGCAGGTTCCTGAGAAGATTAAATAGGATTTGGTGTGAAAAGTAACCAGGGTCTGTCACAGAGGAGGCACTAAAAAATAATCTCAGCTATATATATATATACATACATATATATATATACACACACACACATATATATATACATATATATGTATAGTTGTTGATGCTAAGTAAACTCTACCCCCAAGGTGGGGCTCAAACTCAGGTTCCTGAAATCAAGAGTTGTATGCTCTACTGACTGAGTCAGCCAGGTGCCCCAATTATATTCTTCTTCTTCTTCTTATGTCCTTGACCTCTTTGTTTTTTTAATGTTTATTTATTTTTAGAGATACACACACAGAGTGCAAGTTGGGGAGGGGCAGAGAGAGAGGGAGACACAGAATCTGAAACAGGCTCCAGGCTCTGAGCTGTCAGCACAGAGCCCAATGTGGGGCTTGAAC